>NC_064625.1:45290257-45590257 GCF_023898315.1 Schistocerca nitens
CTGCGGTCCGGTCCCAGGTCGACGGGCACGTGCACCTTCCGCCGACCACTGGCGACAACATCGATGTACTGTGGAGACCTCACGCCCCACGTGTTGAGCAATTCGGCGGTACGTCCACCCGGCCTCCCGCATGCCCACTATACGCCCTCGCTCAAAGTCCGTCAACTGCACATACGGTTCACGTCCACGCTGTCGCGGCATGCTACCAGTGTTAAAGACTGCGATGGAGCTCCGTATGCCATGGCAAACTGGCTGACTCTGACGGCGGCGGTGCACAAATGCTGCGCAGCTAGCGCCATTCGACGGCCAACACCGCGGTTCCTGGTGTGTCCGCTGTGCCGTGCGTGTGATCATTGCTTGTACAGCCCTCTCGCAGTGTCCGGAGCAAGTATGGTGGGTCTGACACACCGGTGTCAATGTGTTCTTTTTTCCATTTCCAGGAGTGTATCTGGGAGTATGCGTACCGAACGATTTGAAGTGGAATGATCATATAAAATTAATTGTTGGTAAGGCGGGTGCCAGGTCGATATTCATTGGGAGAGTCCTTAGAAAATGTAGTCCATCAACAAAGGAGGTGGCTTGCAAAACACTCGTTCGGCCTATACTTGAGTATTGCTCATCAGTGTGGGATCCGTACCTGGTCGGGTTGAGAGATGAGATAGAGAAGATCCAAAGAAGAGCGGCGCGTTTCGTCACAGGATTATTTGGTAAGCGTGATAGCGTTACGGAGATGTTTAGCAAACTCAAAGTGGCAGACTCTGCAAGAGAGGCGCGCTCCATCGCGGTGTAGCTCGCTGTCCAGGTTTCGAGAGGGTGCGTTTCTGGATGACGTATCGAATATATTGCTTCCCCCTACTTATACCTCCCGAGGAGATTACGAATGTAAAATTAGAGAGATTTGAGCGCGCGGAGGCTTTTCGGCAGTCGTTGTTCCCGCGAACCGTACGCGACTGGAACAGGAAAGGAAGGTAATGACAATGGCACGTAAAGTGCCCTCCGCCACACACCGTTGTGTTGGGTTGGGTTGGGTTGTTTGGGGGAAGAGACCAAACAGCGAGGTCATCGGATTAGGGAAGGATGGGTGGCTTGCGGAGTGTTAATGTAGATGTAGATGCCACTATGTTATCTGTTGATGGGCGACGCTGAAAACATTATCAGTGCATCTAGTATCCCCGAGGTGGCGCCATCGGATAGAAATCGACGTCGTCTTTCCAGGAGTACTATTTTTTTCCAGCAGTATATTTTCGGAGTTGCAAACAAAACTACGGTGATCCTCCAAAGGGACGAGGCCGCCCGTCATTGGAAGACGTCCGCAGTGCTGACGGCACAGGCCAGGCAGGATGTGCTGAAACCCGGCCTCGGTATTCAGACCGGACGGGACGGGGGAGAAATCCCGCTGGACGGCGGCCATCTGCAGACGCCACCTTTGGCCCCAGCCTGGTGGCGCGTGGCACGTGCCGCTCGCGTGCCCGGAAGCTCAACGCCGCGCGGCCTTACCTGCGCGCGCCAGCCCAAGGCTGCGTCCACGGCGCGGCGCGGCGCACCAGCTGGCGGAGGAGCGCATCTGCATCTTAATGACGCGGCCCACAATTAGCATCCCACTGGCTCTCGACAAGAGACCAGCTGCCCGGACGTGATTTATAGGGGCTCCTCCTGTTCAGTTTTACTCAATGACATGCAGACGAGGCTAAGCGACATTGGCGCACTTCCGTCGAGTGCTGACGAGCAATGCATTGTGCATTAAAATACATCTGATTATCTTTACTACGATCATCAGCAGTCTCCATCTCCACCGTCAGTCATTCGATACCAGCCGCTTGATAAAAACCGCTCCTATATATTCACATGCGTCACTGTCTTCATCTATAGCAGCGGTCGTCAAACTGCGGGCCGATTCAAGTACTGATACGGCGTGCGATCCTCAGCCATGTTTTATAACAATATGCCTGTGACTTCAGGCATTAGGTGGACTGATAAAGTTGTAAATGAGGAATTTCTGTGCAGAATCGGAGACGAAAGGAATGTGTGGAAAACACTGAGAAGGAGTAGGAACAGGATTATAGAACACCTGTTAAAACATCAAGGAATGACTTCCATGGTACTAGAGGGAGCCGTTCAAAATGGCTCTGAGCACTATGGGACTCAACATCTGAGGTCATCACTCCCCTACAACATCGAACTACACTACTCCGTCTTCAAGCCACGAGTGGCCTACCGGGACCATCCGACCGCCGTGTCATTCTCACTGAGGATCCGGATAGGAAGGGCATGGGGTCAGCACACCAATCTCCCGGTCGTTATGATGGTATTCTTGACCAAACCGCTACTATTCGGTCGAGTAACTCCCCATTTGGCATCACGAGGCTGAGTGCACCCCGAAAAATGGCAACAGCGCATGGCGGCCTGGCTCGTCACCTATCCAAGTGCCGACCACGCCCGACAGCGCTTCGGTGATCTCACGGAAACCGGTGTATCCACTCCGGCAAGATCGCTGCCATTAAAATTGCTACAACAAGAATAAATGCAGATGATAAACGGGTATTTATTGGACAAATATATTATACTAGAACTGACATGTGATTACATTTTCATGCAATTTGGCTGCATAGATCCTGAGAAATCAGTACCCAGAACAACCACCTCTGGCCGTAATAACGGCCTTGATACGCCTGGGCATTGAGTCAAACAGAGCTTGGATGGCGCGTACAGGTAGAGCTGCACACACAGCTTCAACACGATACCACAGTTCATCAAGAGTAGTGACTGGCGTATTGTGACGAGCCAGTTGCTCGGCCACCATTGACCAGCCGTTTTCAATTGGTGAGACATCTGGAGAATGTGCTGGCCAGGGCAGCAGTCGAACATTTTCTGTGTCCAGAAAGGCCCGTACAGGACTTGCAACATGCGCTTGTGCATTATCCTGCTGAAATGTAGAGTTTCGCATGGATCGATTGAAGGGTAGAGACACGGGTCGTACCACGTCTGAAACGTAACGTCCACTGTTCAAAGTGCCGTCAATGCGAACAAGAGGTGACCGAGACGTGTAACCAATGTCACCCCATACCATCACGCCGGGTGATACGCCACTATGAGGATGACGAATACACGCTTCCAATGTGCGTTCACCGCGATGTCACCAAACACGGATGCGACCATCACGATTCTGTAAACAGAACCTGGATTCATCCAAAAAAATGACGTTTTGCCATTCGTGCACCCAGGTTCGTCGTTGAGTACACCATCGCAGGCGCTCCTGTGTGTGATGCAGCGTCATGGGTAACCGCAGCCATGGTCTCCGAGGTGATAGTCCATGCTGCTGCAAACGTCGTCGAATTGTTCGTGCAGATGGTTGTTATCTCGCAAACGTCCCCATCTGTTGACTCAGGGATCGAGACGTGGCTGCACGATCCGTTACAGCCATGCGGATAAGATGTCTGTCATCTCGACTGCTAGTGATACGAGGCCGTTGGGATCCAGCACGGCGTTCCGTATTACCCTCCTGAACCCACCGATTCCATATTCTGCTAACAGTCATTGGATCTCGACCAACGCGAGCAGCAATGTCTCGATACGATAAACCGCAATCGCGATAGACAACAATCCGATCTTTATCAAAGTCGGAAACGTGATGGTACGCATTTACATACACGAGGCATCACAACAACGTTTCACCAGGCAACGCCGGTCAACTGCTGTTTGTGTATGAGAAATCGGTTGGAAACTTTCCTCATGTCAGCACGATGTAGGTGTCGCTACCGGTGCCAACCTTGTGTTACTGCTCTGAAAAGCTAATCATTTGCATATCACAGCATCTTCTTCCTATCGTTTAAATTTCACGTCTGTAGCACGTCAGCTTTGTGGTGTAGCAATTTTAATGCCAAGTAGTGCACTTAAACCTAACTAACCTAAAGACATCACAAACATCCATGCCCGAGGCAGGATTCGAACCTGCGACAGTAGCGGTCGCGCGGTTCCAGACTGAAGCGCCTAGAACCGCTCGGCCACTCCAGCCTGTAACATCCACCGTATTAATGCTGCTATTTGAGAAAAAGTTATTATTGATAACTTGTATAATCAGTATCAGAGTCTTACAAAAATGTGATAACAGTAATGATCTTTTGAAAGTAATTTAGTTTCGTGACTGAAACAGAATCGAATCGTTCAGTTTTTACGCCTCAGAAAATTTATATTTCCCCCTCAGGCGTTAATTACCCGCCAGGTTGGGAACCACTGTTCGAAGTGTTCTGTCAATAAAATGCAGTGTTATTCACCTTTGCGCCGCGCTGAGTGGTCGCGCGGTTTGTGGCGCCACGTCACGGAGTGCGCGGCCCCTCCCGCCGGAGGTTCGAGTCCTCCCTCGGGCATAGGTGTGTGTGTGTGTGTGTGTGTCGTTCTTAGCGTACGTTAGTTTCAGTAGTGTGTAAGTCTAGTGACCGATGACCTCAGCAATTTGGTCCTTTAGGAATTCACACGCATTTGAACTTTTTTTTTTTCACCTTTCCCGCACAATTTTCTGTGAGTTGGTTTCTACCTAAATTGATCGTAACTGTAACCCGCAGGTATTTAGTTGAATCGATAACGTTTAAAATTGTATGATTTCTCGTGTAACGGAAATGCAACGGATTTTTTTAATGCTCTTGTGGAGTACCTCACACTTTTTACTGTCCAGGGTCAACTGGCACTTTTCGCACCATGCAGATAAATTTGTAATTCGTGTTAATCTTCTGACGATTTTACTAGACGGTAAACGGCAGCACCGTCTGCAAACGGCTTAATAGTGTTGCTCAGATGGTTTATATGGGTTAAAGAACAACAGGTGGCCTGTAGCACTTGGGAAACTCCCCAAATATCACTTCTGTTTCATTCGATGACTATCCGCCAGTTACAACGAACTGTCACATTTCTGACAGGCAATTCTGAATCCAATCACACAACTGAGACGATACTCAAAAGGCACGCAATCGGATTAGAAGTCGCTTGTGAGGAGTGGTGTCAATTGCCTTCTGCAAACCTGGCAGTATGGAATCAACTTGAGGTTTCCTGACGGTGGCACTCATTACTTCTAGTTGTTTTTCACAAGACCGATCTTTTCTGAATCCGTGCTGGCTGTGTGTCAACAGTCGTTTTTCACTCTAGGCTGACCCCATCAATCCGTCTGTTCGTCTCACTGTCTCTCCTGTTAGCTCACAGCATACAACTCTCGACGGCGCGCAGAGCGATACTCAAATTTTGAATGGCTTCCACGTATGTCGCTGCCACAACGCAAATGTCATAATAGGCACTGAGTGTAACCTTTAATTTTCAGACATGACGTAAGTATAGTTTCGAAAACTCTTTTTAGTTTGACAAAAGCACTCCAAACCATTCCTTCCTTTTATTTCTTTTGCTGCCGCTGTCTACCCAAAATAGAAAAAAAGTCTACTGGTTGTGTGAATTCATTGTTAATCCTACTGTTTTCCTTAATTGACTATTCCGTTGGTTCCTAGTGGAATATTTTATACATTATGACTGAAAAAGCGCACGACAGTGGTGTGGTATCACATTCTACAGTATTTATTGTTTTGCAGATGAGTTTTCAGCTTGTTATGCTATCATGAGGACCAAAGATAAATATATACGACTGTGAAATTTTTGCGAGATCAGAGATCTCTTTTGATATTCGAAGACTACAGTTCTTAATTAGAGATTTAGCACTAAAAGAGGTGAATTATTTCGGTGAAAATGAAATAAAACGATATTCATCTCACATAAAATATGTGACGCATTAAATAATGAACTACATGACAAATTACAAGAATTGTTCTGACAAGAAAAATAAGTCGAACAATAATACTAAACCTAGGTGACATGTTCGAAGGGGGCAAGTGAACAAGTTCCTTAACAAGTTCAGTATTACAAACAGGTAAAATTTTACAAGCGAGCACAAAAAAAGTAAGTTAAAGACTTGCAGTGATATATTGCTCGGCAAAACTTAAATACGAGATAGATAAAATAACCTAATTACTCGGTGGAAACGAGTCAGTGTTAGGGAGCATGTTGCCAGAGGTTGTGACTATAATATAGTGTGTGTTAACTTGTGTAGCGTGTTCACGACAGTGCACGTCACAGCTTTCGGTTTGTGGTGATGTGCGAGACATGAGAAAGTGCCGGAGGACGGGGGGAACCGCCTGCATTACAAAGCGAGCTTTCTTCATCGTCGCCACAACCAGCGGGTTATACCGCCAACTCTGTGTAGCAACAACAACAACAACAACAACAACAACAGACGTATGACGCACGTTCAGCCACCGAAGGTATTTGGCGTTATCAGTCTGGAGACCCCGCAGGCGCCCATATTACTTGAAGAATTAGTATTTTTTAGGGTTCCGTGCCTCAGTCGGTGATAACGGAACCCTTATAATATCGTTTTGTTGTCTCTGTCTTACGCCTGTTACAGTTTTTTCTCAGGAGCGGGTCGGTGTATCAGGTTGAAAATTGCAGTATGTCATGTACTTTGGGCTAAAGTACCTATGCAGTTTAAAAATTGAAGCGTCTAAGTCAATGTAATCGAAAGATCCGGCCATTTATATCACATGCTTTAATACTGGAAAACTCACTCATTAAGACTGTTGACCGAAAATTATGAAATTTGGCACGAAAGTAGATTTTCACAGTGCAAGTAAAGGAAAAAAAATCACGAATATGTTAATTTTAGATGATATCAGAAGAAAAAAAATCTTTTGTTATTTCTTATTCGACTCGAAACTTAAAATTAAAACACTCCCGGGGCCGTTATCTTGGCACTATGAGTGCGAACAGCAGGCAAAAACCTTCGACATTCTTAGCTCTTGGGATGGATGAATTGCCTTTATGCATAACTTTTCTGCACGGAACCCTCAGTGTGCAAGTCCTAATCGCACCTAACGAAATTTTTTATGTTTTGTTATTGTTGTAAGACGAATGCAGTCGAGAAACAAAAAGAACGATTTAACACACAGAGATTTGCATGAAAATCACTACAAAACCATTGTGTATAGCATCTGCGATATGATTCAAACCATTACCAATCGTACAGAAAAAAATTTCGCAGTTTTAAACAAGGAACACGCTGTTTTTGGAATTCGATATTGCGCAGTGGACCATTTGCATCTTGTTGACGAAATTTTCCACCAGCCTCCATTCGACTGTGGCCTTTCCTCACCTCTCGGAATCCGTCGTCCATCTGCCATCCATTCATTTGGTCAGATGTCCGCCCTGCTAGCTAAGTGGTCAGCGTGATGAATTGCCGTCCTACGGGCCCGGGTTCGATTCCCGGCTGGGTCGGGGATTTTCTCAGCTCATGACTGGGTGTTGTGTTATTTTCATCATCATTTCATCCCCATCCGGTGCGCATGTTGCCCAGTGTGGCGTCGAATGTTATAAGACCTGCACCAAGGCGGCCGGACCTGCCCCGTAAGGGGCCTCCCGGCCAATGACGCCAAACGCTCATTTCCATTACCTGGTAACATTTAGGCAGTGCCCTTGCTCCTTTCATTTTTGTTGTTAATGTGCGATACACAAGTACATTGTGTACACGACCAAACCAAAAAAAGTGAAGCACCCAGAAGAGGAGGAGTAAACGAAATGAAACTTTACAAGTTGAGAGGGTGTGTAGTGTTATTTGAGTGACTACAAAATCGAGTCAAATTTACAAATAACTTGACAGCATGAGCCCACTTCCAGTATGGTTATGCACCCCTCTGGCATGGATAAACTCACTGATTCGCTTGGGAACGGTGTTGGTTGGTTGGTTGAGGTCATCAGTCCCCTAGACTTAGAACTACGTAAACCTAACTAACCTAAGTAGATCACACACATCTATGCCCGAGGCAGGATTCGAACCTGCGACTGTAGCAGCCGCGTGTTTCCTAACTGAAGCGCCTAAACCCCTCGACCACAGCGGCCGGCGGTTGGTTGGTTGTTTTGGGGGAGGCATCAAATAGCAAGATGATTAGTCCCATCGGATTAGGGAAGGATGGGGAAGCAAATCGGCCGTGTCCTTTCAAAGGAACCATTCCGGTATTTGCCTGAAGCGATTTAGGGAAATCACGGAAAACCTAAATCAGGATGGCCGGACACGGGTTTGGACCGTCGTCCTCCGGAATGGGAGACTAGTGTGTTAACCCCTGCACCATCTCGCTCGGTTGGAAACGGTGTCACAGAGCTCTTGTTTGCTTTCCTGAGGTAAACTGACCCATAAATGTTGTCAGCAATCCTTGATATTCTAGATACTGGCTTTGGGACAGACTTGACTTCCGAGGTGATCCTGCAGACAGCTCTGGTGATCTTGCCGACCACAGGAGTAACTCAACATCACGCTGACAGTTGATAGAGACACGTGGCGTGCGTGGACGAGCATTATCCTGTTGAAAACTGGCCCCGCGATACTGTTGCAGGAGAGGTAAAGCACGAGGACGCTGCCTGTCCGTGAGGTACCACTGTGTCATCAGAGTTGCCCGACTCACAACCAGCCGTGACCTGAAGTCGTACTCGTCAGCTGGTCACTCCCAGGCCTCCACCACAATCGCCCACGACGATCATCCGGGGTAGATGCAGAATCGCAATTCATCGTTGGCCGTAATGCGACCAGCCTTCTCGTGGGACGGTAATTTTGACTAATCCAGCTGCTGCTAGTCACCGACCGATGGTGGGGGCGACACAGAACGCTGCAGGGAGACTCTTGTTCTCGGATGGCAAGCACAGATGTGAAGCGGTTACGACGTGCTTGTTGCAAAATATGGCGATCCTCCATCGTGCCGGCCAGAGCGGCCTAGCGGTTCTAGGCGCTACAGTCTGGAACCGCGCGACCCTTACGGTCGCGGGTTCGAATCCTGCCTCGGGCATGGATGTGTGTGATGTCCTTAGGTTAGTTAGGTTTAAGTAGTTCCAAGTTCTAGGGGACTGATGACCACAGCAGTTAAGTCCCATAGTGCTCAGAGCCATTTGAACCATTTGAACCTCCATCGTGGTGGTCAGACGTGGTCGAACGGAACCTTGACGGCGAGTATTCCTGCCGTCACGTTCCCATGCAGACCGACATGGGCACTGTCACGTCCGAATGCCCCCACAAGTGTGGATGATTCGAACAGACGGCGTAATGGAGCCCCACAATGAGACCCCTTCCAAACTCTTGTCAGTTACTGATAACGCTGTCCCACACGAGTACGTGGCGTCTCCGTATTCTTATCAGTGACCACTCCACATCTGACGCTGTTCACACTCCTTATATACACTTCCAGCCCTGGTAACAACAAATTTTTGTAACGAGGCGAGGTCCTGTGAGATGTGTGCTCCGGGACGTGGTGGAAGACGGTTGTCGGGTTGACGCAGCGAGTGTGGGACCGGACCTATCGCATGGAGGTATACAAGATGGCTCTGAACGGAAGGCGCCGTAGCAAGCAGCGGGAAGCGGGCGTCCTGTAATTTGTGCGAAGGAGTAACGATTTTTGCATTGGATGTCCCAGTGGTTCACGAGAGTTGCGGTGGCTGCTTTCGGAGAAGAGAATTGGTAAGAGCTTGTGTCTACGCTCTTTTCCGTACGATGTTGCTGCCTGCCGTTATAAACGGGTGAAAATCAGGCGCTTCCCATGCGGGAACTGGTAATGTAAAATTACATTTGTGATTGAGTCTTACTTTTACTGTGACAATTTAGAGGAGAAAGCTGTGGTGGTTTCATTAGGTCTGGTTCTTTGCTGTGCAACTAAGGGAGTCGGTTATTTGGGGTAACTGAGGGAGCACCATTTGTTGGTCTAAGTGATACGTTCTCGACGTTTGGTCTATGGCTTTGCGAATCGAAATCGTGTGGGAGTACACGTGTGAGTAATTTGCTATTCTATTGATGGTTATGTTGTAAAGACTGTTCTCTGGTGTGTTAACTCACGCGCTGATTTGTAGCCAATCTAAGCAGAAGTTACCATTGCTACTTGCTTATGTGCTACTGTCCTTGTGATTGGCGTTGTTTGTCTTTTGATTGTGGGTGTGCTCACGTTAAAAAAAAATAATTACGGCTACTATTCATAAGGGTTGTCTAGTAAGGAAATTGCTTAAGCTTTTATCATATGCTGGTCTGTTTGCCTATCACATTGGCTTTCTATGCAGTAACTGAAGGAATGCGTATGGTGGTTCAAGATTGTAGGCTGACTAGTATTTGAACTGGTGTTGAGGTTAAGGGCGAGATCAGCATCCCGCAAACCCGCACGCTGCGCGTAGTTAAATGTTCCGCTATTGGGGAGCCGGCTCTCTGTTCTTGGATTTTGTAAGGATACCTGATGAGTGCATCGCTGTATTTTTTCGCGTGCTTAATTGCGGGGTATCGGTGCCGTCTTAGGGCTAATCTTGTGATGTATGTTATGTTGAAAGGGAATTAATGGCTCTGAGCACTATGGGACTCAACTGCTGTGGTTATCAGTCCCCTAGAACTTAGAACTACTTAAACCTAACTAACCTAAGGACATCACACACATCCATGCCCGAGGCAGGATTCGAACCTGCGACCGTAGCAGTCCCACGGTTCCGGACTGCGCGCCTAGAACCGCGAGACCACCGCGGCCGGCGAAAGGGAATTAACTGTACCAAACTTAAGAGAGCTTTTAGTTTTAGGTCTGTACATGGAATGATGATATTTTGTCGATTGCAGCAATAACTTCATGTGTGGGGACATCCTCTGAGGGACTTGTACTGTTGCAGTGCAGTCTATCTGAAACATGCTGCTTAAAAATTGGGACTGCAGCTCTCTGATGTTATATATGACTGTTTAATCTTAAATGTCTTGGATGTAATATGGTTGTTGACGATTATGTAATTAATTTTGATCGCTGGTTCCTTAAAGGAAGTATTTAGTTTTAAAATATGTGCTCGGTCAGAGCCTATTTAAACATGATTTTAACTCATCATTCAAATTTTCTTAAAAGGCTTTCAGTTAAATGATTGCTATTTGCCTGTTTAAATGTTTGAGTGACTTAAAGGAAAAGAATATTATTTTGTAATTTGTACTGATTGTTCCTTTTGGGTAATACCTGACTTATGTGTTCAATAAATGAGTGTCTAGTCAATGGTGATGCACTCTTCTATTGCTAGCCTACCCTTTCCACTCCACAGCCTATTGAGCTGCTTTGTGTCGAAATTGTGTTCAGAACACCCCTCTGACCTGACGCCTCATTATCTAATAAAGGTTTTCCTGAATTTGCCTAGCTGTATAGTTTAGTATAATAAAGATGCGCCCGCATCTCGTGGTCGTGCGGTAGCGTTCTCGCTTCCCACGCCCGGGTTCCCGGGTTCGATTCTCTGCCTCGTGATGGCTGGGTGTTGTGTGCTGTCCTTAGGTGAGTTAGGTTTAAGTAGTTCTAAGTTCTAGGGGACTTATGACCACAGCAGTTGAGTCCCATAGTGCTCAGAGCCAGCCAATAAAGATGCGTTAAATATGGCGCGAATGTAGACGTCTGGGTACTACGCTGCGGATGTGTTACAGGGACCTTCACTTTGCATTGACATTCGTTGACTTCGGCACTCACAACTAAATTGTCACGTTCCACAGGGGACAGGAGGACTGGAGGGGGCACACTTTCACACTTGGCAGCGGTCCCGCACAACACGATTTCATTTCGTTACAGTCGTAGTTATGTACATCACGCCAGTCAGTTCCATGATCCAATTGCTTCTCCTCCTGCCTCTTCTGTCTATTCCCAGCATGCGTCTCTCCATTGTTTTTGAATGATTTTCGCTTTAAAATTCTCGCCTCACTGTCGTATGACAGAACTGATAATATTCATTGTATACTTTCCCTTTCTTACGCATCGGAAACTTAATTTGAGAAACCTTGTTTAGTTCTAGCTAAAGTCGTTTACTAATGAAAAATAGGACTTAATTTGAAGCAGATATTTTTGAGGATGTAGGTCTGAAGCACAACATTGCATCGAAGTGAATTATGGACAGCCGGAAAGCACAAAGACAATAAAAATGGCTCCTCTGAGCACTATGGGACAACATCTGTCCCCTAGAATTTAGAACTACTGAAACCTAACTATCCTAAGGACATTACACACATCCATGCCCGAGGCAGGATTCGAACCTGCGACCGTAGCGGTCGCGCGGTTCCAGACTGAAGCGCCTAGAACCGCTCGGCCACACTGGCCGGCAAGCACGAAGATAAGTGAAGCGTTTGAGGTGCGACGTTACAAAAGGCTACTGAAAATTAGGCGCATTAGTAACATAAGAAGCGAGGTGTTCGTCTGAACAATCGGCAAAGAAAGGAATTGAGGAACACGGTGTCCACGTACTGGAAGCATCGACTGGATCATAGTCAACAAATAATTGAGGACTAAGAGTGCAAGTGCTGCTTTGAGATGAAAATGGCATGAATTCATGGCAGGACGCATCAAACCAACCGAAAGACTCATAACCCCACACTATCCTCCCAATAAATAAATAAATAAATCCTTCTCTGTAGAGAGCAGAACGACTGTGTACATTACATAGTCTGTGGGGATTTCGCAATCTAGCTAAGAAGAGTGGTTTCAGTTTGAAACTTCCTGCCAGATTAAAATTGTGTGCCCGACCGAGACTCGAACTCGGGACCTTTGCCTTTCGCGGGCAAGTGCTCTACCAACTTTTTTTTTTTTTTCACCAGGAAAAGGGTAAATGAAAAAAAGATCTTTATTGGTACAAACTTAAATACAACAGAAATGCCATCCTTCCGGCGAAAATAACACAAGACAATATACTCGTACAAGGCGAGGAATTTTTTTTTTAATGAACAAGGTGTAGGGAAAAAAAGAATAATAATTCTGATGTAATCTAAGAGGTGTGAAGCAATATACAGTGGAGTGAGGGAAAGACCAGTGTTGTCTGGGGTAGTGCATTGAAGAAAGGAGGCGCGTGTCCATGCGCCTACTCCACTGTGGGTTACAAATGTAGAAAGTAGCGCGGGGAGTCTCACATGTCAGCAGGGGGGGCGGGAGTGCTGTCGGCGTGTGGCACCATCCAACTGAGCGGGGGTGAAGTAAAGATCGCATGTAGGTAGTTGGCGAAGAAGGCGCGGTAGCACGGTCGCTGTTCAACTTCACTGTGGGCGGTTTGTAAGTACTGCCAGAAATCAAGGCGTGATTTGTCGCCACCATTATACATATAGGTGATCGTCCACCCCTTGACCCATACAATCGCATGATTTTTGGAGGCGGGGAAATAAGAATTCTCAGGATGGATAAAAGTCCGTGGGTCAATCGAGTCCGGCGGAACGCGGAGGTAACAGGCAACATACTGTCGGGCAAGTTTCCAGACGTCACTGGTGGCAGCACAAGTCAGTTGGTGGACATCGTCATCCACGAGGTGGCAAATGGAACAAAGTGGAGAGTCCTGTAGTCCGATGGCGTGAAGGCGATGGTTTGTGGCGAATTTTTCATTTGCGACTTGGTACCATGTTGCCCGGACGTTGGAGGGAAGAAAAGGCTGGTGGATGTGACGCCAAACCGTTGGCCACCGCGTGGACGGATGTCTCAGTTCGATATTGTTGCTGGATATGGAACGAAGGAGTGGGGTGTAAAAATCTTTAGGTCGAGGAGAACGCGTGGTCGGTAAGTGCGTGTGAGCATAACTGAAGTCGACGATGAAATCAGAAATGTGGGTCAAATGGTGCTTGATGTGTCCGACTGGTACTGGTGGTGTTATGGTCGCGGGCACAAGAATTTCCAGCAAGCTGCGCGTAAGGGAGGTGCCCCCGTGCCACTGCTTGTGCATGGTGGACATGTACAAGGACGCCGCTCGGAGTCGCACATTGACAAGGCCGAGGCCTCCTGCTCGCGGGGGAAGGGTGAGCGTGTCGCAGCGGACCTTAAAGATCGTACCGGCCGTAAGGAAGTATCCGAGGGCAGCCTGGAGGCTGCGTCCAATAGTTGATGGCAGCGGGAGGACCTGTGCGATGTGGACCATTCTGGCCGCCACATGTTGATTGAGGTATTGGACACGTTGTAAAGAATCGAGTCGTCGGAGAAGATTTTGTCGCGCCGTCGTGCGGATAGTTTGGAGTGCACGCCGAAAATTGATGGCAGCGGAGCGGCGCACGGTGGAGGTGAAAATGATACCAAGATATCGTAGTTGTTGTAGTCGTCGTGTGAGAGGCCGCGTCCAATGGGCATCGCCGCGGATTTAGCCACATTCATGTTACTGCCCGCTGCAGTGCCGTACGTTGATATCAAATCAAGTACCGTGTGCGTTTCACGCCGTGAGCGGATCAAGAGGAGGAGGTCGTCCGCATACGCACGACATCGAAAACTGTGCTGTCGCAAAGTGAGACCAGAAAGGTGGCTCGTCAGACTCCCGATGAGTGGCTCCAGGCTTATGGCATACAGTAGGGTCGAAAGTGGGCAGCCTTGCCGTACGGAACGCCGGATCGCCACTGGTCCCGCCACACGGCCGTTAACCTGAATCAGAGATTCGGCGGTGCCGTACAGGCGCCGGATCACGTCGATAAAGGTTGGTGGAAAACCCATGCGGTTCATCACTGAGAACAGAAAAAGATGCCGCAATTTGTCGAATGCGCTGTCAAAATCAATGGCAACCACTGCTGCGCGGAGTCTGCACGCCGCTGCCAGTGCAATTAAATCGCGACATTCTCCTGTGGCCGTTTGTATATTAACTGAGCCGCCCGGAGTTGTCTGTTCCGGGGATAGAATGCTAGGCAGGATCTTGCGGCATCGCGTTGCCAGTAGGCGTGTAAAAATTTTACAGTCTGCGTTAAGCAGAGTCAGGGGACGGTAATGTGCTGTCGTCACACCTGGTGTCGATTTGTGGATGGGTATAATAATTCCCGTGACGAAGGACGGCGGTACGGCGTTCCCCATCGTCAGCAGTTCATTAAACATCGTTGTCCACCGTGACGCCATTAGTGTGAAGAAAGCGCGATAAAATTCTATCGGCAATCCGTCGACACCAGGTGACTTATTCAGAGCACCTTTTTTGATTGCATCGTGGATTTCGTCACGCATAATGGGCTCCATCAGCTCGTCCGCTTCGTCGCTGGTGAGGGTGCGAGTTACGTGTGGTAACACAGACTCCTCAGGGTGGTTGTTGGTAGTCTCCTCCTGGTACATTGTGCGGTAGTGGTCGACAAAGGCACTGACGATTTCGGCCTGGCAAGTGACGTGCTGGCCGCGACAGGTGGTGATCTCGGTGATGAGTTGTCGTCGTCGATGTTTCCTATCGGAGGCGATATGATGCATGGTCGGATGTTCTTGTTCCGCCGAATCTTGACGTCGGGTTCGCACCATACCCCCTGCAGTCTACGGCGTGTCAAAGTTACAATTTGCGCCTTAATCCTGCTGCGTTCCCTCTGGGTGTCGGGGGTGGGCGGTTGGGCGTCCAGGTCGCGGAGAACGGCGTAGAAATAGTCGGTAGTGTGCCGGCGCCACATAGCAACTTCCTTTCCATACTGAATCAAAGTACGTCGAATGGCAGGTTTGGCACATTCTAGCCACCAGGTCAAGGTCGTGCCGTATTTAGGTAAGCGACGTTCACAGGTGGCCCATGTCTCGGTAACACGTTGAAGACATTCGGGATCATGAAGATGGGAGGTGTTTAGCTTCCACGGTGCACGACTACGCCAGACCACTTGCTTGGGGAAGAGAATGTTGCAGATGTAGGCACAGTGGTCCGAAAAGGCCAGGGGCCAAAGTTCTGCACCTTGGACTGCAGGCGTGAGTTCCCGAGAGACGTAAATTCTATCAAGGCGGCTCGCGGAGTGACTCGTCTGGTAAGTATGTCCAGGCGCGTCGCCGTGCCGAATTTCCCAAGTGTCGCGGAGCAACAGATCTCGGACGACAAGACGCAGTTCTTGACAGGTGTTGTAGTGGGGCACTTGATCTTTAGGGTGCAAGACACAATTGAAATCACCCCCAAGCAAGTAATGGTCGCAGCGTCCAAGAAACAAAGGAGCGATGTCTTCTGAATAGAAGAGTGCCCTGTCGCGTCTGCGGGTGGAGCCTGACGGAGCGTAAATGTTGACGATACGGGTCCCCATGACGGTAACGGCCATGCATCTGGCAGATGGAAGGTATGTGATATCGGCCACTGGAATGCCTTCTCTGGCGTAGATGGCTACGCCGCGTCCCAGGTGGTCACCAGGAGAAGGATAAGTGTTATATCCCGCGACGTCTGGAAGTGTGGCCAGGTGTACTTCCTGTAGTAGTGCGATATCGACGTCCGACGCCCATATCATCTCTCGCAGCAGTTGAAGTTTCACGGGTGAGCTAATGGTGTTAGTGTTGATCGTCGCTATTCGGTAGGTTTGGAGCCGTACCCCGCCGTGGAGGGGAACTCCACCGGCGGAGGATGAAGAGGGACGAGGCAACGGTGAGTCGTGCCGTACGCCACCCGACGGCGTTATCAGCGGCGTAATGATGCTTCCGTCTGGGGTAACTCTGTCCCCAGCGTGTGGTCCGGGTCCTCATCGACGTCCTCACTCCACACCATTGAAGGCGTTGTCGTTGTGATGGTCGTACGTTCCACTTCGGTCGTAGGGGCAGAGGACGTCTCGGCGACAGTCGTATCTGTGGAGTCCATTGGTTCAGGAGCACCTGAGCGAGCCAGTAGAGTAGGCATCGACGTATCCACAGTCGGCGTCATGTTGTCGTCATTCGTATCGTCGTGTAGGTTCTCCGAGGCCTCGTCGGGTCGGACGGCCTCTGGAGCATCGGGGGGTGGCGATCCGTCTCGTTCCGAGACCGTACGGCGCCTCCTCTTGCGCCTCTTAGGTGAACGTTGTTTGCGGGTTCGCCCCTCCGTGTCGGAAGACGGGAGGGAGTCGCGTCGCTCTGAGAGGAAGGCCGCCGCGGGAACGTCAAATGAAGGGGCGTCCATATGTTCAGGCGGGTGGGTGTCGGAAGTCGTCGCTGTTGGTAGTGGCGCCGGAGTAGCGTCAGGCTTTGGGCGCGACGCGTCGGCCCCAGCGGTATCCGTAGCAGCTGGAAGGGTCACCGGTGCATGGTCCGATGGGCGGTGGCCGGTGGGAGGAGAAGAGAGCGCCGAGGCGTAGGTGATCGGTAAAACCGTCGTCGGAGCCGGAGGTGCCACGGTAGCGGCTGGCAATTGGGTGATTCGTCGCTGAAGACACTCAGATCTGAGGTGGCCTTCTTTGCCGCACCCGGAACAGGTCTTGGGTTGGCCGTCGTATATGACAACCGCGCGGCACCCGCTAATTTGCAGGTAAGATGGCACGTGGCGATGGAGGTCGATGGTGATCTGCCGTACACCGTTAAGAACGGGGTACGTTTGGAATTGCGCCCAGCGTTCAGCAGTGTGGCCATGTACAGTGCCATAGGGGCGGAAAGCCACGATAACGTCTTCCGCTGGAAGCTCGAACGGGAGTTCGAAAACTCGTATGGTGCGCATTCCTAAGCCGGCATTGTCGACAGTGACCGCTCCGACATTGCCGTCGGCGTGGCAAAAGCGTAATCCATGGTTGGTGTCACGAAGTATTCTTTCACATACCGCGTCATTGACGACTTTGACGTACACAGTACTGCTTAATATGGACAAATGGATGCCCAAGATGTCAGAAGCTGGGATCTTAGCAACGTCGCGGAGGAAGCGTTCCACTTCCAAGGCCTTTGGTCGTGCGTAGTCGTTGCAGAAGTTGAAACGTAAAGTTGATTTTCGAAAACGGTTGGCCATGATTCTAGTGCACGTAAGCGACACGTAAGTGACGGCCGCTGAAATGTAAACAACAGCGAGCGCGCGCGCTCCGCAGGCGGAAATAACAACACGTCCGTACTGCACGGCGGCGAAAGCCGGACTGAACTGAGCCACCCAAGCACGACTCACGCCCCGTCCTCACAGCTTTACATCTGCCACTACCTCGCCTCCTACCTTCCAAACTTTACAGAAGCTCTCCTGCGAACATTGCAGAACTAGCACTCCTGAAAGAAAGGATATTGCGGAGAGATGGCTTAGCCACAGCCTGGGGGATGTTTCCAGAATGAGATTTTCACTTTGCAGCGGAGTGTGCGCTGATATGAAACTTCCTGGCAGATTAAAACTGTGTACCCGACCGAGACTCGAACTCGGGACCTTTGCCTTTCGCAGGCAAGTGCTCTACCATCTGAGCTACCGATGCACGAGTCACGCCCGGTCCTCACAGCTTGCCCGCGAAAAGCAAAGGTCCCGAGTTCGAGTCTCGGTCGGGCACACGGTTTTAATCTGCCAGGAAGTTTCATATCAGCGCACACTCCGCTGCAGAGTGAAAATCTCATTCTGGTTTCAGTTCATTTCTCGAAGGGTTTGCGGGGGAGGGGGGAGAAGCTGATATATATTCTTGTCGTTGTGGCTTTACTCGGAGACACCACAGGTAGTGGTTTCGCCATTCCCTACACAAACAAGGAAATCCTCATTACTTTACAGGCCCAAGATCGCCTCATGGGCACAGCGAGTTTGGCATTCAGCAGCGTGTGCCGGTCATCTGCGTTGTCCCTCGCACTGCCGCTGCCAAGGCTGGCTGCTGACACCGAGATTCAGCCATTTTATTCTTTTGTCTTCGTCAAGTTGGTCACTGCCGCTTGTAGACAGTATCAGGTATATGATGTGCTTGCGTATTTCGTACCGAACAGAACGCTATATGTCGTTCTCAATGAGTATTCATCCTCATAGACGAAAGAATTGTCGGTTAAATTTGTTTGTTTCGCAATATGTATGAATTTCTTGTTGGATGACGTGGGCAGCGGACGACAAATTTGTGTGGGAGGTTTATTTATTAATAGCTGAGGTACCCGGCGCTGCCCAGGTGTTTATTTATTCCTTTCTATTTGTCCATCTCCTCGTCCCTCCTCTCTCTGCCCATCTCCTCCCTTTCCCTCTCTCTCTCCATGCCAACTTGTCCCCTCCGTCCATCTCCTCTTTTCCCCCTCTCTCACCTCTCGCTTTATCTACCTCTCCTGCCGCCTCTGTCTATAACACCCCCCATCCCTGTCATTTCAATCACCTCCGCCCCCCCCCCCTCTATCTCCTCCACCCATGTCCACCTCCTCTACTCCAAATCTCTGTCCACCTCTCACTCTCTGTACAACCCCTGAGCCGGATGCTGTGGTCGAGCGGTTCTAGGTGCTTCAGTCCGGAACCGTGCTTCTGCTACGGTCGCAAGTTCGAATCCTGCCTCGGGCATGAATGTGTGTGACGCCCTTTGGTTAGGTTAGGGTTTACGTAGTTCTAAGTCTAGGGGACTGATGACCTCAGATGTTAAGTCCCATAGTGCTCAGCCACCTGAACAAGTCCCCTGCCCGCACTCTCTGTCCAGTTCTTCCGCCCGCACTCTCTGCTCATCTTCTCCTCCCCCTCTATCTCATCTCTCTTCGTCCACCGAGCGAGGTGGCGCAGTGGTTAGCACACTGGACTCGCATTCGGGAGGACGACGGTTCAATCCCGTCTCCGGCCATCCTGATTTAGGTTTTCCGTGATTTCCCTAAATCGTTTCAGGCAAATGCCGGGATGGTTCCTTTGAAAGGGCACGGCCGATTTCATTCCCAATCCTTCCCTAACCCGAGCTTGCGCTCCGTCTCTAATGACCTCGTTGTCGACGGGACGTTAAACACTAACCACCACAATCTCTTCGTCCCCATGTCTCTCTCCATCTCCTTCTCTCACTTTTCTTTTTCCATTTCCCCACCCCTATCTCTGCCCATATCTTCTTCCTCCTATCTTCACCTTCCCCGTCGCTGCCTATCCATTTCTTCGTCTTCCCTAGACACTCACCCCTGTAGGAGGCTGATGTTTCTTACTCCTGTAATATTTCTTACCAGATTGTAACTAACCAAGTTTGACTGAAATCGTTCCAGGGGTTTCGGATGAGCTCTCTACCCGTTCCTTTGCTCGCATTCGAACATGTCAGCATATTTCACACGTATTTAACATATTTCACACGTATTTATACAGATACGTCACCTGTATGTCTAGCGGATTTCGCCCTGAAGTTTCACTGTAACGCAGCGTCATTTTAATAACGTTGTATCTCCTGAACTATGTTCTTTACAGGGCTATAATTTTGCAAGTACTTCCCGTGGTATATGTGCCTACTTTCTGCGAAAGTGTTGTTAATAGAGTTAGTAGTAAAGAAGTAATAAATTAAAACGTCACGCATGATGATGCAGTTTTTCACACATCTAGCATTTTACGTTTTTCTCCTGAACTATGTGTCGTCAATCATATATTTTTACAGTTACGTTCAGAGGTATATGTGGATACTGTATACGAAAACTGTTGCGAGTAAAGTAGTAGCATTGAACTAATAAATTTAAACGTCCTGCATGATGCGGTAGTTTTCACGCATTCCGTGTTTATGACGTTGTATCTCCTGAACTAAATGTTTTACAATGATGTAATTTTTCTGGTACATCCCGTGGTACATGTGAATACTATCTGCAAAATGTATCGCGATTACATCTAGTAGTTAAGAAGTAATAAATTAAAACGCCATGATTCATGTGGCACTTTAACTTTCTGAACAGCGATATTGAATTAAACGCCCAACTTTTTTCCTTTCATCATTTTGTGGGCTCGCCAGCGAGAAAAAGTTTCGTAGAATTTTGTTGCAAGTCTCTGAGTGCTCTCATTCTGAAATACTGGAAAACTAAAGTACGTAATCTCGCGTCGCGGGCGACACTTCTTTTTTACCCGCACTCCATCCCTTTGAAGTGGTGGTTCTTACCCTACAGTGCTTTACACAGAAGGTGACAGTTATTAAGCTATATGAAATAAAATCGTCATAACATCTGAACAGTTTGCGGTAGGATGTTCAAGCTGCACGGTTGGCCGCGGGGTATGATGGGAATCAGTAAGCGCGTATGGTCCGGTTTAGCGACGATGCCCGCTTTCATTTGGATGGGTTCATCAATAAGCAAAATTGGCGCATGTGGGCGACTGAGAATCCGCATTTCGCGATCGACAAGTCTCCTCACCCTCAACGGGTGACGGTGTGGTGTGCAGTGTCCAGTCATAGAATAATCGATGCGATACTCCTTGATGACAATGTGACTATCGAGCGGTAAGTGAAGGTTTTGGAAGATGATTTCATCCCCATTATCCAAAGCGACCCTGATTTCGACAAGATGTGGTTCATGCACGACGGAGCTCGACCCCTTCGAAGCAGGAGAGTGGTGTCATGGGGGAGCACTTTGGGGACTGTGTTCTGGCTCTGGAGTACCCAGACGCCACTGGCATGAAACTCGATTGGGCATATGCTCCGGATCTGAACACATGCGAATCCTTTCTGTGGGGCTATATTAAAGACTCAAAGCAATGACTCCGAAACCATTGCTGAGCTGAAAACAGCCATTCAGGAGGTCATCAACAGCATCGGTGCTCCGACACTTCAGCGGGTCATGCAGGATTTCGCTATTCGTCTGCGCCACATCATCGCCAATGATGGCAGGCATATCGAACATGTCATAACCTAAATCCGAACATCTGTAGTGACATTTACATGTTGAATAAAGTGTATGCACTCCGTGGTTTGTAACTAATTTAAATTTTTTTCATATAGTTCAGTGATTGTCACCCTGTACGTACATCCATTTGTATGGATTTATTTATTTTATTTATTGTATGACTTTTTGAAATATTGAAAACAAACACACAGAATGTAGATCAAAATGTATACAATATAAAATCTTATAAACAGACATCTAGGTGTTTACGAAACCTATCGACTTTGGAGCCGCCAGCCTTCGGCTACCATCGTACGGTGTTGTGGAGTTCTGTGATGTTTGATGGTCTGCGTTTCGCCGCAGTCAAAGTGAGGGTGGTTGCTCGCTCCATTTGTGTAAAGAATGTGCTCATCTTCCATGTTCGGCTCTAATTCTGTGGCGTGGCAATTCAAATCCCTGTGAGTTTTTGGGTGATACGAGACGGCGGCGCATTAGTAAGGCTGAACTCATTTTCCACAGTGTGACTGTTGCTGTTTTCCTGACGGTTGTCTAGACCTAGTCAGTTACGGTTTGCATTGTCGGCACCTTGATAGACTGGTCGATTTTTATTATCCATGATCTTTTTGTACTCGTTCGTTGGAGCATAACATCGGCAATGATTTTCACGGCGTTATTTAGTTGGAAATCTTTCTGATGTGCATGTGGGCTGTTTAGCCAAACTCTAGCAAATTATTCAGCGGCTGAGAAGACAGGACCCAAAGTAGAAGAAAGTAGGGTAGATGCCGATGCTCCCCAGGTTGTAGCACATAGCCTTTGAATGTGGTGGTCTGAACTAGATAATAGCAGATATAGGACTGACGAGTAACTAAATATCTAAAACAGGCAGGACGCTGTAGTGGAGGATGGGCTTAGTTAGCAGGAACCGAGATATCACAGCAGAACTTATGGTGGCTTGGAAAAAAAATTGGAAATGAAGTCCCATGCTTCTTTACAGAGCGTAGGGGAACGATGCGGGAGACCCGCACCGCCGTACTAGTCAAGGTCCTAATGGAGGTGGTTTGCCGTTGCCTTCCTCCGACCGTAATGGGGATGAATGATGATGATGAAGACGACACAACACCCAGTCATCTCGAGGCAGGAAAAATCCCTGACCCCGCCGGGAATCGAACCCGGGACCCCGTGCTCGGAAAGCGAGAACGCTACCGCGAGACCACGAGGGGGCGGAGCATAAAGGCGGAGCTTCTGAAGGTGTTCAGATGTAAGCATATTTCTTTGAATGTTCAATCTGTGCGTAGGGTACAAGAAGACGTTCCTTTTTGGGCTACTGCTTGGAAGCTTATAGGCGCACTGAAGAAATGGGGAAAATAATCATTTCTGAAAAACAGGAATTTACTGACACCGAATATGAGTTTGAGTTAGGAAGTATTTGTATAGGGTGTACGGAAGTGAAACGTGGCCGATAAGCTGCTCAGATAATAAGAGAACAGAAGCTTCTAAAATGTGGTGCTACAGGAGTGTGCTCAATTATTATTTAGGTAGATCGAATAACTAATGAGGTGGTGTTGCATCGAATTGGGGAAAACGAAATTTATGGCGCAACTTGGGTGAAAGAGAGCGTCGGATGATACGGCAGATCCTGAGGCATCAAGGAATCGCCAATTTGACAATGGAGGGCAGCGTGGATAATAACAAGTATTGTAGGAGACAAAGGTAGGATTAAGCAGTTTCAAAAGAAAATGTTGCAGTAGTCACACAGAGATGAAGAGGCGTGTACAGGACAGACAGGCGTGAGAGCTGCATCAGATCAGTTCAAATGGCTCTGAGCACTATGGGACTTAACTTCTGAGGTCATCAGTCCCCTAGAACTTAGAACTACTTAAACCTAACCAACCTAAGGACATCACACACATCCATGCCCGAGGCAGGATTCGAACCTGCGACCTTGGCAGTCGCGCGGGTCCGGACCGAAGCGCCTAAAACGGCTCGGCCACACCGGCCGGCCATCAGGTCAGTCTGCGGACTTAAGACCACAAGAACAACATATGATCTTGTATACAAAATACTAAAACGCAAAAACAAAGACCATTGACAGATTTCTTTAAGTAAGATTATTGTAGCACGTGCTGTATTTTATACTATTACAGTGTAAATTATTAGGGTGTTTCGGAATCCAAGTGCATTCTTCAGCCAGTTTTCGCTGTTTCCTTGAACCTCGAGTAAAAGATGTGGCTGACAGTCTGGATTAACGAAAATCTATTTAAGTGAGGCGAACTTGCTGGTCCCTTGAACAATCGGTTATTCTAGTTCGAGTGCATACGGTGTGACTGAGGTGAGCTGTTCGCCTCAGATATTTCTGCAACCGCTTAAGATATCGTAATTTGTTTTCACCGAAATGAATTGTGAAAAAGCGCTCACTAAATGACTTAGAGTGTCTTTAGATAAAGCACTCCGTCTTCAGGCCACGAGTGGCCTACCGGGACCATCCGACCGCCGTGTCATCCTCAGATGAGGATGCGGATGGGAGGGGCGTGGGGTCAGCACACCGGTCTCCTCGTCATTATGATGGTATTCTTGACCGAAGCCGCTACTATTCGGTCGAGTAGCTCCTCAATTGGCATCACGAGGCTGAGTGCACCCCAAAAAATGGCAACAACGCATGGCGGTCTGGATGGTCACCCATCCAAGTGCCGAAAACGCCCGACAGCGCTTAACTTTGGTGATCTCACGAGAACCGGTGTATACACTGCGGCAAGGCCGTTGCCCAATGTCTTTACATAGCTATATGAATTAGATAGATATCCGTACCAACTGCGCCTTTTTAAGCAGAGCTGTAGTCATTCTTGCTGCTACTATCGTAGTTCTAATTTTTTCAAACTAACCAGCTCGACACACGTGAACAACACAGGCAGGATGGAAGCTACATTCCTCTGTACCTCTTTTATATCCGTATCGCGGAGTGCAACACTGTTTCTTCCTTGTCCGACGTGACGTATTTCCTTATTTGGGTATGAAATCACGAACTTTCGTAGAAGACAGCATTTTTATTTTCAAAACAAATAAATCCTAAGTTCTAATTACACCGCAGCTAGCAATAATCGGACTGTCAAGAGTTAAACTCCGTTGAATTCAGCTCCTTTAGAATTGCAATACTAGCAGCAGAATTATAGTTGTGCTCGAAAACGAAGTTCATAGCGCTGTCTCTCTAATCAGTGCTGCTATGAAAAGAGATTATACGACATTCAGTGAGGCTTTCTCGCAGTTCATATGGGTGAAAACGGAATTACGATAGCGTAAAAGGGTTCCAGAAATATTTGAGGTGAACTGCTCAATCTGCGGTGCGAGTCCTTTATTCGGTGCGCCCCGCAGTTCACAGCCGCATTTTTATAGAAATACAGCAACTATCAGCCAAATCCAAAAATGTTAACTAACGTTCAGAGCTCGTTAAAAGCGTAGCTTTGCTCTTCAGTAACAAGCGAAAATACTTATAGAGACAGTGATATTTTAAGATGTGCTTAATTTTAATTCACGTTGGTGATTTCGCCCGAGAGCTAAGTAAAGTTGGCGGCTTACCTCTTGATCAGAGGGGTAGCAAGCAGCGTAGTCACTGCGGAGTTAGAGGGTGTGAGAGGCGGAATGCTTTATTTTTGTCTTCCAGTACTGACAACTGATGGGCGTGCGCGACTCGTACTGATCAGAGATAAGGCGTAAATTTCAAAACGAAGGAAAATTCATTCGTGATTGCACATTATACAGACGATCATCTTTAAATGCGGTATATATTTGTAGCAAGGAATATGCATGAATATTTCGTCCGTAAGGGACGGCATTGTGATGGCTGCGACTGTTGATAAATGAAAATGAAACAGTTTCTGCGTCAGTCACTTGATTATTTTGCCACTAAGTATTCCCATGGTTCACACCATCCGCTTCAGGTGGGGAGACCTGTTTATTTACATAGCTGGTGTTGGTGGAAAGTACAGATGTCTTTTCACAGTATCGGACCGAGGGCAGTGTAGGTTATTTTGCGTCTTTTGCTAGTGATAAAAGTTGTTTACTTAGAAAAGGCACTTTTGAGGTTAAAAAACATGAAGTTCTGACAGTGAATTTTACTGACACGGGCGGTGGAGGCGTAAAAAGTCTGCACAGTGCTGCCAGGTGTATGTCCTCTCCACTGCACATTACGTTTACACTTTCACTTCCAAGATGATGTACATTTACACATATGTTTGCTTACATTGTATACAAAGATAAGATATTAAATGGTTTCTACATGAATATGTTTTTCTTTTTTAAAAATATATGGAAAAAATTCGTGTGTATAATTACCTAAAATAATAACTGAATTGTGCACATGTCTATATTCTGGTGCAGTCCATCCATATTTTTTTGAAAAGAAAAACATGTTTCTGAAGAAACCATTTACTCTTTCATGAATGTAAACAAACATTTGAAACATGTACGTAGCACATCATCGTGGAAGTGACAGTGTAAACGTAATGTACAGTGGAGACGGCATACCTCTGGCAGCAGATGCAGACTTCATAGAACTCTGACGTTCCTGTAAATATGACTCACTGTCAGAAATTAATGTTTTTTAATCTCAAAAATGCCTTTTCTAAATAAACATTTTTATCATCAGCAAAAGGTGCGAAGTACGGTCCACTGTCCTTTGGTTGCTATTGTGAAAAGACGCCTGTACTCTTCACGAACACCAGCTATGTAAATAAGCAATTTTCCACCTGAAGATAATCCTGTGAACCATCGAAACGCATAGACAGAAAATAAACAAGTGACTGACGAAGAAACTGTTTTATTTTTAATGAATATTGCATCGTGGATTTAAAGATAAGTGCAGTTACAGTTATTAATCAGTTAACCGTCCGCTTAAACAGACAATACAACAACTTTTCGTCAGGCAATTACAGGGTCACAACTTTGGGATCGCTGAGGCTGGCCGCAGTCTGAAACACAGAACAGTCGACACGAAGTGTTCCGTTTGGTGCAGACTTTTAAACATCAGTAGTTGAAGGCTGGCGCACAGCCAGTCTGTTGGGGACTCATAAAATAGTATTTTATGCAAGTTACCAATTATTAAGAATATCGGTACGTATGCTGCCCGAGTTTCCGCCCCATTTCACTTTTGGCTCTTGACCAACAACGGTTTGAGGACCAGTGACTTAGCCGAAGCACCTTGTTTATGACAATCAGATACACTATGGCATAAAACTACTGTTTCTTTCAGAAAGAGCTCAAGTATAGTTAATACTATTTCGCTTGTACTGTCCCATGTCATTATACTACCCACCTATTTCTCGGAATGTGGTAGGACTACGGCTACGTAAGGACGGTTACACGAGAGGAGTGTGGACGCAAGGAGTTCAGGTGCGTCCGGCTGCCCCGCGCATCTACATGGGAATGTCCCCAAGTCCCGGGAACTCGTTCTCGGGCGGCCGTTCACATCTGTCCCTCGCCCTCTTCCTTTACTTGTTAGCGGCCGGCCCTTTACGTCCGGCCGACACTAGCGTTGCGCCAGGGGTCTGAGGCGTCCGCGTCGTCCGACAAACACCGCCACGTTCACAAGGGTCGTTCACTCGTTTTGGGATACACTAAGCGTGTTCAGAAAGTAATGAGAAGCTCGTAATTTCGCATGTTGTACTAGTACGATTCGCACAATTATTTCGTTGTTTTGTTTGTAAACGTGTCTGAAAGACACCTGCGCACTGTTAGCCGTAACTGATATTTCGCCTGTTATCAGATGTCAGAAAGGTTACATGTGTTTTGTGTTTTGGTTGGCAGGAGAGTCAACACCGTTTTACTAGAAGGAGGCCGAAAGGCACGCGTTTTATCTCACACAGGCTGGCGTGAGGTCTGGAACAGGACAAGGAAATTAGAATTTAGAAAAACGGACGTAGCGGGTGGAATACTTAACTTTAATCCGTTAATGAAGAACGACGGTACATTATTACAGTATCAATAGTAACTGGTACTGGCGCCTTGCTAGGTCGTAGCAAATGACGTAGCTGAAGGCTATGCTAACTATCGTCTCGGCAATTGAGAGCGTATTTTGTCAGCCGCTGGCAAAGTCGGTTGTACAACTGGGGCGAGTGCTAGGAAGTCTCTCTAGACCTGCCGTGTGGCGGCGCTTGGTCTGCAATCACTGATAGTGGCGACACGCGGGTCCGACGTATACTAACGGACCGCGGCCGATTTAAAGGCTACCACCTAGCAAGTGTGCTGTCTGGCGGTGACACCACATTTTGTAGTGTCAGAAATTTTTTATTGTGTACAAAATTTGATCACAGAATTTTATTAAATTTTATCATAATAACGGAAAAAAGTGCAGCAAAGTTTTAGAAACGTTAAATATAGCTTTTGGTGAGTCTGGCACGAATAAAAAAAGGGTTTGCGAGTAGTATAAGCGTTTAGAAGAAGGGCGTGAAGGAGTTAAAATGGCTAGCGCTCCAGAACATCAACAACTGAAGAAATCGTGGAAAAAAGTGGAAGGAATGATTATGAACGATCGCCAACCCAAACAAAGAGAAGTCGTTGATGACATTGGCTTATCAGCTGGCTCATACCCTGAAAGTTTTTCGTTGATGTTTTGCGTATGAAACGTGTTACAGAGAAAT
This sequence comes from Schistocerca nitens, assembly GCF_023898315.1. NCBI lineage: Eukaryota > Metazoa > Arthropoda > Insecta > Orthoptera > Acrididae > Schistocerca > Schistocerca nitens. Next base: position 45,318,306 of record NC_064625.1, read on the forward strand.
GTTACAAAAGTCCTGAGCATCGAAACAAAAGCAGCGGTGAATGCAAGTTGCTTCGGAGTCTCTAGATGAAACCAACAACGAATTGTTGCCGAATTACTGAAACGTGTCATGACAGGGAATGAAACATGGGTTTACGGATGTGACGTCGAAAATAAGGCTCAGTCATCTAAGGGCTTTTGCACCACGATAAATACACCTGCCCACGCTTCTTTGCTTGTATGTGAAATTTTGGCCAAAAACATACCGTGATGATGCCATAAATAGTTGTTTCAAAAGTATAGATGAGATCACAGACACATCCCCGAGTGAGCAAAAATCTGTCCCAAAGATCGGGGGCGGGGGGGGGGGGGGACGACGACACCTAATCTGAAGTGGATAGCATCGATGTAAACGACAAATAAAAATCTATAAAAAATTTCCTTATTTCGAAAATCTCCATAGACACTACTACAGCAACTGTAATATTTTCGTGTCCTTTCCTCTGAGGGATTCGCAGAGATAGTTTTCACCAGTCACAATTCCTTTTCGTTACAAAATCGAGGGGAGTAATACAAGGAGTGAAAGCAACGTGTACAGGAACTACACAGCCGTAATAGGATCGAAGGACATGTAACAGAGGCAGTATTTAAGAGGGGGCTGAGACAGGGTGTAACCTACCCTCTCGTTAAAATGTCAAATCAAAAACATCTTAATTATATTTCCTATTTTATTTTATTCACGCGAACAGTTTCGACGTTTCACTACGCCATCTTCAATCCCCCGACCGTCGTGCAGAAAGATACCAACCTCATGTGCAATCGAAATGGCGGGCAGCATTCAGTAAGACGTATCCGTAGACTTATTTTAACAACGTGGTCCGTTCGTTCATCAATTGAGTCAGCAACTGATGAACGGGCCGTGCGGTTAAAGGCGCTGCAGTCTGGAACCGCAAAGCCGCTACGGTCGCAGGTTCGAATCCTGCCTCGGGCATGGATGTTTGTGATGTCCTTAGGTTAGTTAGGTTTAACTAGTTCTAAGTTCTAGGGGACTAATGACCTCAGCAGTTGAGTCCCATAGTGCTCAGAGCCATTTGAACCATTTTTTGAACTGATGAACGAAGTAATCACGATGTTAAAAGAAGTCTACGGATACGTCTTACTGAATGCTGGCCATGTTTAGATTGCTCATGAGTTTGTTTTCTACCTACATGTCGATAAGGGGGCCTTGAAGAAAGTGTAGTGAAACGCTGAAACTGGTCGCATAAGTAAAATAAAATTGGAAATACAGACAGTTGAAGGTGTTTTTGGTGTGACATTTTGTACTGAACAGCCGAAGTCCCTCGTTATTCTACTTGTATATACATCGAGATGTAAAGGAAACCAAGGAGAAAATTGGAAAGGGAATTAAAGTTTATGGAAGAGACGTTAAAACTTCGGTATTTGTTTATGACACTGTAAATCTGTGAGAGACAGCAAAGCACATGGAAGGTCAATTGAACGTAATGAATAGTGTCTTGAAAATAGATTATAATATGAACGTCGGTTAATGAGCTGTTGTCGAACTAAGTCAGGTGAATTAGATAAGGATATGAGGCGAAAGCAGTGGACGACTTCTGCTATTTGTGGAGCGGAATAACTGACAATAGACGAAGCAGATAGAATATAAAATGCAGACTGGTAAACGTAACAAAAATGTTTCTGAAAAGACGAGTTTGTTAACGTCGAATATAAATTTAAATCTGTGCAAGTCTTTACCAACGGGATCTAGACTGTAGAACCTAATATGGAAGTGAAACGTGGACGATAAACAGTTTAGACAAGATGAGAAGCTTCTGTTACGTGGAGTTACGAAAGAATGCTAAAGGTAAGATTAGTGAACGTTGTAACTGATGAGGATGTACTGCTTCAAATCGAAGAGAAAAGAGCTTTTCGAATGTAAGAAAGAACTAGGCATCCTCGAAGAACTCGAGAAAAAAGAATGCGGAGTCATTATGGCAGTCATGGGACCCAGTTACAAGAATGGCGTCCGCCAAGAAAGATCCAACAAGAAAGTGTTGTAAAAGAGAGAAGACTACAGGCACAATACGCAAAATCCGTTTACGACTTCGCGGCCACCTCAAATGAATGGTTGAGCAAGAAAATCGTGCACTCGTTTGGTTCAAGCCCCAAAACCACAATGATCTGTTTTAGATGTATCAAGGAAGACCTCAATCTCGTTTAAATCAAACCCGAAAGCGACTGTGACAGGTATTTCTTCCGCAAGAAGATAGCAAAGAATCGGCCACATCAAGACGAGCAACCAAAATGAAGGGGAAAGGCAAAGGTCCCGAGTTCGAGACTCGGTCCGACCACAGTTTTAATCTGCCAGGAAGTTTCGTATCAGCGCACACTCCCCTGCAGAGTGAAAATTCATTCTGGAAACATCCCCCAAGCTGTGGATAAGCTATGTCTCCGCAATATTCTTTCTCCCAGGAGTGCTAGTTCTGCAAGGTCTGCAGGAGAGCTTCTGTGAAGTTAGGAAGGTAGGAGACGAGGTACTGGCGGAAGTACAGCTGTGAGAACTGGCCGTGTGTCGTGCTTGGGTAGCTCAGTTGGTAGAGCACTTGCTCACGAAAGACAAAGGTCCTGAGTTCGAGTCGCCGACTGGCACGCAGTTTTAATCTGTCAAGAAGTTTCAAACCGAAAAAAAGATGCCATGTCCCTCTGATGGAAGAATGTAGCAAGCCCATCCACAAAGAATGAAGAAAAGTTGACTGTCAAATGATCCTGGATGGCCGCGGCGAAATAAATATAGAGAAAGGACGAGTTTACAGGACACATCTTAAGTCATGATGATGGAGTGGTTAACTTTACAGTGATGGAAGTGCGGTGTGGTAGACATTGTAGAGGCACCCCAATAGTAAGCTAGGCTAAACATTTATTCCGGTAGAAAACGACGTGTTTCAGATAGACTGCTGTGGAAAGTTGCATCAGACCATCTTAGGCCTGACGATTTCAGTACAACTAATGACCTGCTGTGCTACCTCAGATGACATTTTCGACGACTATAAACTAACAAAGAAAATGAAATTGATTTTTTGCACGGTCCTCTTCCACAGTAGCTGAAATACAGGAATCAGAATGAATCTTCACCTCGCTAGGAAATGTGCATTGATTTTAAAATTCGTAGCAGATTAAAACTGTTTGCCGGACCGGGATTCCAACCTCGGCCCCTTGCTTGCGCGGCAAGTGCTCTGCCGTCTGAGCTATCCAACCACGATTCACGACCGTTCCTCACAGTCTTACCTCCGTCAATGCCTCATATCCTACCCTCCAAACTTCACATAAGTTCTCTTGCACCGAGCGGTTGTAGACGTTTCAGTTCGGAACCGCGCTGCTGCTACGGTCGCAGTTTCGAATCCATTCCCGGCCATGGATGTGTGTGATGTTAGATTTAAGTACATTACTGGCCATTAAAATTGCTACACCACGAAGAAATGCAGATGATAAACGGATATTCATTGGACAAATATATTATACTAGAACTAACATGTGATTACATTTTCACGCAATTCGGGTGCACAGACCCTGAGAAATAAGTACCCAGAACAACCACTCTGGCCGTAATAACGGCCTTGATACGCCTGGGCATTGAGTCAAACAGAGCTTGGACGTCGTGTACAGGTACAGCTGCCCATGCACCTTCAAAATGCCCCCCCAGGGGGCCCACAACTCTTTTGTGGATACGTGCGTAGCGAGCACGGGACCCCGAGCTAATGTGGCCTTCCTTCCTTTCTGGGCTGCATACCTTCCCTTTCCGCATCCTTTCCCATCCCCCATCTTCGCCCCCCCCCCCCTCACCTCTTGCTCTTTCCTTCCCTTTCTCCCCCTCTGGGAGTATGGTTTGTGCCTACGTCTGGAGACGGACGCTCGAAACTGTAACAAATTCTTTGCTTTCTCCGCTTGCAAGTCTTCGTCCTTCCTCTGTCCTTCTCTTTTCCTTACCTCTTCTCTTTGCCCTTTTTTCCGCTACGTCGTTTGAGACCTCTCTTCTTTCCTTTCCCTTTCTCTTTCTTCCTCCCTGTGCGTGTCTGAAGGCCGACCCACGCATTTCCATGCGTAGCCGGTGACGGGGTAACGCGTAATTCCCCGCCCCGGGTAGACAGGTAGGACATGTACGTACCCCCTGGTAACGGCCAGGCCCAGGGAGGGGTGATTACCCGAGCTGATACCTTCCGAAAGTGCCGATTGGTCCCTCCGTCCGTTTGTCGGGAGGTGTGAGCTGAGGTGTGAACAATCACCTAAGGCGGGAGTGCCCTCAGTGAGGGCTCCCATAAGGAAGGAGCGCGCCATCGGAGACGCCGGTAATCATGGGGGATACTTTCGCAATGGTTATCTTCTACTATGTCAGCTCACAAGCGTAAGTTCAATGAGTCTCAGCCACAGACAGTCCTTCCATCGTTGCCACAGTTCCTAGTTGTTCCTCGGTCTGACGAAGGTCACGACTTCTCCATGGTCAACCCTTTCATTATTCAGAAAGGTGTCGACGCAATTGCAGGTCCTGTAAAGTCCTATTCCAGATTACGAAATGGCACCTTGTTGTTAGAAACAGTCAGTGCCCTCCAGGCACAAAAATTGCTGCGTACTTCACTGCTACACACCTTCCCTGTCCAGGTGGAACCGCACCGTACTTTAAATTCATCACGTGGGGTCGTTTATACTCGCTCCCTCGACGGATTGTCCGACGAGGAAATTCAACACTACCTGTCTGACCAGGGCGTAACAGCAGTTCATAGAGTCATGAAAAGGGTTGACACGAACATCATTTCAACCCGTACTGTCTTCTTGACATTTGACAGAGTTCAACTCCCATCGAAAATCAAAGCAGACTATGAGATAATTTCCGTTCACCCTTACATCCCAAACCCTACGCGTTGCTATCGGTGTCAGCGGTTCAATCACACCAGCCAGTCCTGTTCCAATCCGGCCAAATGTGTTACGTGTGGCAAGGATGCCCATGAGGGTGCTTGTCCACCTCCATCCCCTCGTTGCATCAACTGTATGGGTGACCACGCTGCTTCCTCTCGAGATTGCCCCATTTTTAAAAACGAAAAGCTCATTCAGGAAATCAGAGTGAAGGAAAAGGTGTCGACCTTTGCTGCTCGAAAATTATTCGCCAGTCGACAGCCCACCTTGCCTCAGACAGGAAAATACAGCACTGTCCTTGCCTCTCCTCGGCCAACAAAGGAGGCGGCCACGCAGACTTGTGACCTTACCTTTAGTGCCATGGTCGTCAGATCGGCCAGCGCAAAGATCGCCCGTTCAACCTCCCCTCTTTCGCCTGCCCACTCTATGGCTCACCCTTCATCGGGTTCTGCTAAATCTCGAGCCCAAAAGTCAGACACCAAGACTTCGAAAAAAGAGCATACTCGTGAAGATTTTTTACGTACCCCACAACCATAGGTTCCTCCTTCATCTAAACATCATGTTTCAAAGAAGGCTAGTAAGAAACCCAGTTCATCTACTTCTCTGCCAAGGCGTGTCTCATCTACAGCATCACCTGGCAGTAATCGCCCTCGGCCGTCTTCTGTGTCGCCGAGGCGCACTGCTGGTGGCCGATCAACCGGCCGATCGCTGGTGGCAGGATCTGCTCCTGAACAACGTATGGATCAGGATCTTCTGCCTTCGGCTGACTGCCATTCCATGCTGTCGGTCGCAAGCTCTGAGCAGTCGCTGAGTTGACGGCAACCTTGGTCACATTCCTCCATTTTTTGTTCACCCTATGTCCATTATCCACTGGAATATCCGCGGCATTCGAGCCAATCGTGATGAATTGTCGATCCTCTTACGATCCTACTCGCCGGTCATCTTCTGTCTTCACGAAACAAAGCTGTGTCCCCATGACCGCTTTGTTGTCCCCCATTTTCAGTCTGTCCGATTTGATCTCCCCTCTGTTGAAGGCACTCCAGCACATGGAGGACTCATGATTCTTCTCCATGATACTCTCCATTATCACTCAATCCCCTTGAACACTTCCTTCCAAGCTGTCGCTGTCCGTCTTTCCCTTTCTGGATATAACTTTTCTCTTTGTACTGTATACATTCCATCGTCCACACCAATGGCACGAGCTGATCTCCTTCATCTTCTTGGTCAGCATCCACCCCCCTATTTGCTGGTTGGGGACTTCAATGCCCACCAACCGCTTTGGGGATCTCCACATCCTTGTCCACGTGGCTCACTATTGCTAGACGTCTTCCACCAAGCGGATCTAGTTTGCCTCAACACTGGGGTCCCTACATTTTTGTCTGCCTCCACGGCAAATTTCTCTCATTTGGAACTTTCGGTCGGTACTGTTCCGCTAGCTCGGCGCTTCGAATGGTTCGCCCTTGATGATACACACTCGAGTGACCACTTTCCATGTGTCCTTAGACTGCAGCCTCAACTGCCATATATGCGCCCGCGACGCTGGAAGTTTGCCCAAGCCGATTGGACACTTTTTTCGTCTCTAGGACCATTCAATGACCGTCACTTTCCCAGCGCCCCCCCAGTTCCTTGGTGGAACGAGGCATGCCGTGACGCAATACGTGAGCGTCGACGTGTTCTTCGCGTTTTCCGCAACCATCCTACTTTGGCCAACTGTATCCGCTATAAGCAGTTCCGAGCGCGATGCCGTCGCGTCATCCGCGATAGCAAGAAGGCAAGCTGGAAATTCTTTACTAGCTCATTTAACAACTTCACTCCCTCCTCGGAAGTTTGGAGTCGGATTCGACGGTTATCTGGCGCGCCTAGTTTCTCCCCGGTCTCTGGGCTCACTGTCGCGCATGATACGTTAGTGGACCCCGTCGCAATTTCTAACTCATTGGGTCAACACTTTGCTGAGATTTTGAGCTCTTCAAATTACCCGCCAGCGTTTCTCCCGAAGAAACGTGCAGCGGAAGTGCAACCTCTTGCTTTCTTCTCTCAAAATCGCGAAAGCTATAATACTGTTTTCTCCATGCGGGAACTCCAACATGCACTCTCTTCTTCTCGCTTCTCCGCCCCAGGACCGGATGGTATCCACATCCAAATGTTGCTGCATTTATCAACCCATAGTCTGCGTTACCTCCTTCGCCTTTATAATCGAATTTGGACCGACAGTACTTTTCCCAGACGATGGCGGGAAGCTCTCGTCGTTCCTGTTCCGAAACCTGGAAAGGACAAACATCTCCCCTGTAGCTATCGCCCCATTTCTCTCACGAGTAGTGTATGTAAGGTTTTGGAGCGTATGGTGAATTGCCGTTTAGCTTGGTGGCTGGAGTCCCGCAGTCTCTTAACACCTGCCCAATGCGGTTTCCGAAAGCATCGTTCTGCAGTTGACCATCTTGTTGCTCTCTCCACTTATATCATGAACAATTTTCTCCGGAAACGACAAACAGTAGCAATATTTTTTGATCTGGAGAGAGCATACGATACCTGTTGGAGGACAGGCATCCTCCGCACACTGTTCTCTTGGGGCTTTCGAGGTCTGCTGCCCCTTTTTCTTCGCGAAATTATGGCAGAGCGCACATTTAGAGTACGGGTGAACACTACTCTCTCCCGTACTTTCTCCCAAGAAAACGGGGTACCCCAGGGCTCCGTGCTGAGTGTTGTACTGTTTGCCATTGCCATAAATCCAATTATGGATTGTCTCCTTCCTGATGTCTCGGGCTCCCTCTTTGTGGACGATTTTGCCATCTACTACAGCTCTCAACGGACCAGCCCTCTTGAACGACGTCTTCAAGGATGTCTCGATCGCCTTCACTCTTGGAGCATCGAAACCGGCTTCCGTTTTTCTCCCAGTAAGACCGTTTGTGTTAATTTTTGGCGACGTAAGGCGTTTCTTCCACCCTCCTTACATCTAGGACCTGTCAACCTTCCGTTTTCGGACGTGGCTAAATTCTTGGGTCTTATGTTTGATAGAAAACTGTGCTGGTCCTCCCACGTTTCCTATCTTTCGGCTCGCTGTCTGCGATCCCTCAACACCCTCCGTGTCCTGGATGGTACCTCCTGGGGAGCGGACCGAGTGGTCCTTCTCCGCCTCTATCGCGCCTTAGTGCGTTCGAAATTGGACTATGGAAGCATAGTCTACTCCTCTGCTCGGCCGTCTATTCTTCGGCGTCTCGACTCTATCCACCACCATGGATTACGTTTAGTGTCTGGCGCTTTTTACACCAGCCCTGTGGAAAGCCTTTATGCTGAGACTGCTGAACCTCCGCTGTCCAATCGGCGAGCAGTCCTTCTGAGTCGTTATGCTAGCCATCTGTCTTCCATGCCTGCTAATCCAGCCCATGACATTTTTTTCGACGCCTCCTTGGATGTAGGGTATGCAGGCCGCCCTTCCTCCCTATACCACCGGGAGTCCGCTTCCGTCAACTGCTCCATTCTCTTTCCTTCCACTTTCGTAAAACCTTCTTGACAACTTGGGGTACAGCACCGCCTTGGCTCCGTCCCCGGATCTGCCTGCTCCGTGACCTTTGCCAATTTCCCAAGGATGGTACCCCTTCACTTGTTTATCGTCGGGCATTTGCTGCTCTATGTGCCCAAATGAAGGAAGTCACGTTTATTTACAGTGATGGCTCGAAAACATCGTTAGGTGTAGGGAGTGCCTATATTGTTGGTGACACCCCAAATCGATTTCGACTTCCCGACCAGTGTTCGGTGTATACTGCGGAGCTTTACGCTGTTCTCCAGGCTGTCCAATACATCCGCCGCCATCAGCGGATACAGTATGTTATCTGTTCAGATTCTCTCAACTCTCTACTCAGTCTCCAAGCTCTCTCTCCTGTCCACCCTCTGGTCCACCGGCTTCAGGACTGTCTGCGCTTGCTCCACCTCGGGGGCGTCTCGGTGGCGTTCCTCTGGCTCCCAGGACACGTTGGTATCTGTGGAAATGAGGCGGCCGATATAGCGGCCAAGGCTGCAGTCTCTCTTCTTCGGCCAGCTATTCGATCGATTCCCTTCGCCGATCTTCGGAGCGTTTTATGTCGTCGTGTTGTTCTTTTATGGTACGCACATTGGTCGACACTTCCCCATAATAAATTGCGGGACGTGAAAGCTCTTCCCTGGCCTTGGACCTCTTCCTCCCGAACGCGTCGTCGGGAGGAGGTAATTTTAGCTAGACTTCGGATAGGGCACTGTCTTTTTAGCCAACGACATCTTTTAGGCGGCGATCCTCCCCCACTCTGTCTCCACTGCTCTCAGCTGTGGACGGTAAGACACCTTTTAATTGAGTGCCCCTATTTTACTCGGTTACGCGCCCGTCTACAGCTGTCGCCTGATATATCGTTCATTTTAGCAGATGACACGCGCTCGGCCTATCGCGTTCTCGAGTTTATTTGTGCCAGTGAAATGACGTCAGTCATTTGAAGCTTTTTTTGGGGACAACCAACCCCTTTCTATAGTGGATTTTTAAGCCTTCCTTCTGCATTTAGTTTCTCCAATTTTTTGAGTTTCGTTCCCATTGCTGCTGGTTTCCATTTTCGGTATTTACTGTTTCCTAAGTCACGGACCGGGCGCTAATGACAATAGCAGTTTTGCGCCCTAAAACCAAAACAAAAAAAAAAACTTCAAAACGATACCACAGTTCATCAAGAGTAGTGACTGGCGTATTGTGACGAGCCAGTTGCTCGGCCCCCATTGACCAGACGTTTTCAATTGGTGAGAGATCTGGAGAATGTGCTGGCCAGGGCAGCAGTCGAACATTTTCTGTATCCAGAAAGGCCCGTACAGGACCTGCAACATGCGGTCGTGCATTATCCTGCTGAAATGTAGGGTTTCGGAGGGATCGAAAGAAGGGTAGAGCCACGAGTCGTAACACATCTGAAATGTAACGTCCACTGTTGAAATTGCCGTCAATGCGAACAAGAGGTGACCGAGACGCGTAACCAATGGCGCCACATACCATCACGCCGGGTGATACGCCAGTATGGCGACGACGAATACACGCTTCCAATGTGCGTTCACCGCCATGTCGCCAAACACGGATGCGACCATCACGATGCTGTAAACAGAACCTGGATTCATCCGTAAAAATGACATTTTGCCATTCATGCACCCAGGTTCGTCGTTGAGTACACCATCGCAGGCGCTCGTCTGTGATGCAGCGTCAAGGGTAACCGCAGCCACGGTCTCCGAGCTGATAGTCCTTGCTGCAGCAAAATTCGTCGAACTGTTTGTGCAGACGGTTGTTGTCTAGCAAACGTCCCCCTCTGTTGACTCAGGGATCGAGACGTGTCTGCACGATCCATTACAGCCATGCGGATAAGATGCCTGTTATCTCGACTGCTAGTGATACGAGGCCGTTGGGATCCAGCACGGCGTTCCGTATTACCCTCCTGAACCCACCGATTCCATATTCTGCTAACAGTCATTGTATGTCGACCAACGCGAGCAGCAATGTCGCGATACGATAAACCGCAATGGCGATAGGCTACAATCCGACCTTTATCAAAGTCAGAAACGTGCATTTCTCCTCCTTACACGAGGCATCACAACGACGTTTTACCAGGCAACGCTGGTCAGCTGCTGCTTGTGTATGAGAAATCGGTTGGATACTTTCCACATGTCAGCACGTTGTAGGCGTCGCCACCGGCGCCAACCTTGTGTGAGTGCTCTGAAAAGCTAATCTTTTGCAAGTCACAGCACCTTCTTCCTTTCGGTTAAATTTCGTGTCTGTAGCACGTCATTTTCGTGGTGTAGCAATTTTAATGGCCAGTAGTGTAGTTCTTAGTCTAGGGGACTTGATGACCTCAAATGTTAAGTACCATAGTGCTTCGAGCCATTTTATTTCTCTTGCAAACCTGAAACCAAGGATATTGTGGATACGTGGCTTAGCCACATCTTGGAGGAGAAGTACGCATTTCTGCGAAGTTTGGAAGATAGTAAATGAGGTAGTGGCGAAAGTAAGGTTGTGAAGGCAGGTCGTGATTCGTGCTTGTATAGGTCAGTCGGTAGAGCACAGGTTGGAATTCCGGTCTAGTCCACAGTTTTAATCTGCCAGGAAGTTTCGATATACAGGGTTGTTCAGAATCACTTCTACAAACTTTGGAGACAGGGTGCTTGCACCAAAACAACAGAAGAGGACCATGTAAAGGTATGTCCGAAAATCGTTAGTTTCGAGTTTTTAACGAACCGTCACAAATTCACCGGCTTTTCAGGTACAAGTCAACACCCTCAGTGTAATTTAAAAAAGCTCGTTGTATCCTCGTGCTCATCAGTGTCAGCTTAAGATTAATGCGTGCGCTGGAAGTGTAGTTGACTGCGTGGTACGTCCATGCGTTCTCCCATCACGTCTGACAGCTGCTATCTACAGGGACTTCTCAGCGCTCTCTGAGGCAGTGGTTCCCATCCTGGGGGTATTTACCTCCTGAGGGGTAAAACGAATGGGGTGTAAAAACACGAAGGCTTAGATTACAGTTCAGTCACGTAATTAAATTGTTTGAGGAACTCAGTTTCACTGCCTCATTAGACTAATAACTTGAAGATAGATTGCTACTTCTAAAAGTGTCAAAAATGAGCGTTAACGCATGACTGAACGTGGCGGATGCCACAGCGAACAGCGTTGCCAACTCTAAAAAATCCGAGTCGCTAGATTCAATATCAAAAGTCGCTAGAAAGTCGCTAAAACTGATTTTACTATGGGTGTACTGAAAATTTCGTGCTGCGAATGGTGCAGTAAGCCAGTCGGGGTGGGGGGTGGGGGATAGTAAAATACACTCCTGGAAATTGAAATAAGAACACCGTGAATTCATTGTCCCAGGAAGGGGAAACTTTATTGACACATTCCTGGGGTCAGATATATCACATGATCACACTGACAGAACCACAGGCACATAGACACAGGCAACAGAGCATGCAAAATGTCGGCACTAGTACAGTGTATATCCACCTTTCGCAGCAATGCAGGCTGCTATTCTCCCATGGAGACGATCGTAGAGATGCTGGATGTAGTCCTGTGGAACGGCTTGCCATGCCATTTCCACCTGGCGCCTCAGTTGGACCAGCGTTCGTGCTGGACGTGCAGACCGCGTGAGACGACGCTTCATCCAGTCCCAAACATGCTCAATGGGGGACAGATCCGGAGATCTTGCTGGCCAGGGTAGTTGACTTACACCTTTTAGAGCACGTTGGGTGGCACGGGATACATGCGGACGTGCATTGTCCTGTTGGAACAGCACGTTCCCTTGCCGGTCTAGGAATGGTAGAACGATGGGTTCGATGACGGTTTGGATGTACCGTGCACTATTCAGTGTCCCCTCGACGATCACCAGTGGTGTACGGCCAGTGTAGGAGATCGCTCCCCACACCATGATGCCGGGTGTTGGCCCTGTGTGCCTCGGTCGTATGCAGTCCTGATTGTGGCGCTCACCTGCACGGCGCCAAACACGCATACGACCATCATTGGCACCAAGGCAGAAGCGACTCTCATCGCTGAAGACGACACGTCTCCATTCGTCCCTCCATTCACGCCTGTCGCGACACCACTGGAGGCGGGCTGCACGATGTTGGGGCGTGAGCGGAAGACGGCCTAACGGTGTGCGGGACCGTAGCCCAGCTTCATGGAGACGGTTGCGAATGGTCCTCGCCGATACCCCAGGAGCAACAGTGTCCCTAATTTGCTGGGAAGTGGCGGTGCGGTCCCCTACGGCACTGCGTAGGATCCTACGGTCTTGGCGTGCATCGGTGCGTCGCTGCGGTCCGGTCCCAGGTCGACGGGCACGTGCACCTTCCGCCGACCACTGGCGACAACATCGATGTACTGTGGAGACCTCACGCCCCACGTGTTGAGCAATTCGGCGGTACGTCCACCCGGCCTCCCGCATGCCCATATACGCCCTCGCTCAAAGTCCGTCAACTGCACATACGGTTCACGTCCACGCTGTCGCGGCATGCTACCAGTGTTAAAGACTGCGATGGAGCTCCGTATGCCACGGCAAACTGGCTGACACTGACGGCGGCGGTGCACAAATGCTGCGCAGCTAGCGCCATTCGACGGCCAACACCGCGGTTCCTGGTGTGTCCGCTGTGCCGTGCGTGTGATCATTGCTTGTACAGCCCTCTCGCAGTGTCCGGAGCAAGTATGGTGGGTCTGACACACCGGTGTCAATGTGTTCTTTTTTACATTTCCAGGAGTGTATTAATAAAAATTGTCTCATACGTAATTGCTATATTGTCTTAATTAAATGACACATCGGTTGCAACAACATACATATAACATACGCTAACGTATAATTAAACATGTTATCATAATTGACGCAACACATAAATTGTTTCAATCACAGTAGTCAAATGTACTAGAAATATACAACTACATTTGTAATAAAAGAAAGCAAGATCTCAAATTAGGTTTCAAAATATATACATACTGGTATGTGAGCTATTCATCGTCGTCACTCAGAAGATCGAATAACTCTTCTGTTTCATGCTCTGACAGAACTGTAGTTGATGTAGAGGGTTGAACGTCGCTCAAAAGATGGTGTTGCAGTTCGCCTGGTTTTGTCGCAAAAGAGTAACTTTTGTTCGTTCCAATAAGCTCCAATACGTCTGACGGTATGTCAAAAGATGCACAATCTTTATTTTGTTTCTTCAGCTGGCCTCTCAATATGATCAAAGCATTAATTGAACGATAATCTGTTACGTTGATTAGTTTTTATAATCTTCATAGAACTGAATATTCTTTCCATTTTTGCATTTGAATGCGGTAGGCATAGAACAGTCATTGCTAGCTGTGAAATCAGAGAAAAAGGATTCTCCTCTGCGGCATTTTCATACTGCAAAACCTCACTCCAAAATCGAACGGTGTTAGTAGTGTTATTCCACCTAATGAAGTTGATATTATGCCATTCTTGCAGCATACCGTCTATGAAATCGCCACTAAAACCCAATTCTTTGGCTACATCCGCTACAGCATTATTTTTATTCACTTTTAGTGTTTCTTCAACATAAAGTATTGACATTTTTTTAGGATCGTAACGTTACTTGGCAGTCTTTGTTGAATTTCTTTTATGAGTTTCAGACTAAATTGCATGCATCTCTTCTTCAAATAAACTTTATTTTCTTCTGACAAACTTGACTCAGACAATTTCTGTTCAAACATAAAGCCAAGGTTCGGATTTGCGTACATACATTCGCTTGGAACTGGTGTTGTCAACAAATCAACAGCTGGAAAAACTATGTTTTGTCCAAGTGACTGCATGAGAAATATAAGTGTATCTAGTAATTTAATGGAGTCATTGTCGTCTCCTTCAAAAGCTTTTATTGCTATTTGTACGTCTTTTAAAGCATGCCTGAGGTAAAACATGTAAAGATGATTTGAGTCGTCACAATACATCTTGTACAAAAGATCGGCCGTGTAACAATTGTCTTGAACCGTGGCAAGTGAAAAATGTAGCTTTAGTTGTTTCCACTGCTCCAGAATTCTTCGTATTGCTGGTTCAATTGAAAGCCAACGTGTTGCACAGACCTTCAAAATTTTTAGTGGCTGTTTCCCACAATTTATTGTCTCATAAACTTTTTTATATTCCTCTTGTCTTTTGGGTGAAATGGAGAACCAATTGTAGGTGTCCCGTACAAGAAACTCTGTTTCTAGGTATGGTATTCACTGAGGCGTGCGAAACTGCAAGATGAAGAGAGTGAGAAATGCTTCAAACCATATTCTCTCTTGAGTTGTTCGAAAAGCCCGTTGTTTATTCCAACCATTGCAGAAGCGTTATCTGTGCCAATTCCTACCATATTAGCGATTGGAAGTTTGAGATATTTCAAAGAATTCACAAGAACAGCAGCCAGATTTCTTGCGTCTGCAGTTTCTACTACAGCGAGTTTGAGAAATGCTGATCTAATGGTTTGGTTGTTTACACTATAGTACCGTATAACGATACCTAGCATTTTAGATATTGATACATTGTGGATTCATCTATTAGTACACTGTATTTTTGGTTACCTATATCTTCAACCAATGATTGTGTAAAATATGGAGCCAAAACTTCAGTTATAATGTTAGTGCACTTTGTACGATGTAATTGCATGTTTTTAGCGCCCTCATCACCGGAAAACACCTTCTTGCACAGTATTCCTAAATGATCTACAGCTAAAATAGGACAGTGTTCAGCAATAAATAAAGAAAGGGCGCCTTCCGCTCTGCTTGTATTCTAAGTGTAGTTTTCGGAACAATTTTCACAGGTAAGGCGGTTTGTGTTTTTTTAATCAATTTTTTGTTTATGCTTAATAGTTTTCGAATGCTTTCTAATATCACACAATTTAACATAAAACTCTGTTGCAGATACTTGACATCTTGCCTTGGATAAGTCTCCAACGACTGGTTTCAGCCACCCATTGAATTCAAGTTCTGCTTCCCACGCATCCCGATATTTTTGAGCGTACTGCTTCTTCTTCTGCGGTAAATCCATTATGTAAGCCGCCACAACATAAGTTTCACCAATTTATAATCACTGAAAATACATTAAAACTCAGGCGAACTAGATGTCATGAAACAATCTACTCACTCGGTGACTGGATATTAGTCCAATTGTTCATTGTTTAAAACGTAGTAATGTCTGAGATACCCCCATCGAATTGTTCTTGCGTTAGCACTGTGCATGTGGTAATAATTTGACTGCAAGTTAACATTTCGAAAAATTAGAGGTTGCTGGACAGAAATGTATTTTATTATACTTAATATTACGTTGTTTTTTGTCAATTCGGAAAATAAAGGGAGTTCAAAAGTTGAAGAACTGTAGAGCGATACGCTATCGACGATAACAGGCTAGTGGGCAATGAATAATGAATTGTTCTATAGTCAAGGTTTTCTTACTCTGTAGGCAATTCCCACATTCAGGTTTACTAAATGCTGAACAATACTACACGATCTGCTAAGAACTTAATTTAACTTGTAAATCTAGAACAAAGTCAGTGTAGTACCCATTCTATAGTTAAAATCTTAGTTTTGTTAATGAAAATACTGGCCCAAAATAGTTTTGTTTTGTACTTCAAAAGTCGTCAGTATTCCAAAAGTCGCCAGATAAGTCGCTAAATAATTTTTGTCGCTGAAAAGTTTTTTTTGTCGCTAAGACGAAGGCAAAAGTCGCCATTTCTAGCGACAAAGTCGCTAAATTAGCAACACTGACAGCGAGTGTACTAACAACAGACTTTATTGGAAGTTCGCGCGCAGTAGGCGCAGCTTGCTACCTGCCTCTATTGTTGCGGCAGGTCATTTTTTACTCCACCGACTTACCGGCTCTCGCTCATTGTCCTTCTTTCGTTAGTCAGTTGTTAGCTCGCCAACCAAGTCATCGGAAACGAGGTGAGTGCTACCGATTTCACTACCTTCTCGACTTGTATATTGGACTGAGACGAGAAAGAGAAACAGCGCCAACTGTTGGGTAAGAAATTCGTAATTGACAGCACTTCTTTTCGTTTACTACTGGACATAAATAGCTGAGTCGATGAGATAGATGTGTAAGTTCCTGCCGGCCGGAGTGCAGTCTCTCATTAACACTATGGGACTTAACTTCTGAGGTCATCAGTCTCCTAGAACTTAGAACTACTTAAACCTAACCAACCTAAGGACATCACACACATCCATGCCCGAGGCAGGATTCGAACCTGCGACCGTAGCGGTCGCGCGGTTCCAGACTGTAGCGCCTAGAACCGCTCGGCCACTCCGGCCGGCTGTGATTAAGGTTACAACAGATGTAAAAACTGGTCATGCTTCGAAAGAAAGCGCACACTTCGCGCTACATACTTGTCTCCATTCCCCGTTTTATCACAACGCTAGTGCCGCCCAAGCTGCCTCTTGAAATCGCGTGATACAGACATGCATAAGAACAGGTCACAACACTGCTCCTGTACATCGTAGTAAGCAGTGATTCACTGCTGAAACTCATGGTCACAATTTTTCGTTGAAGTCGTTTTCGCCCTGCCATGCAAAGAATCATGTATGCCTGTAGATTTGATTCAAGAAAGAAAAAAAATTCTTATGTACAAGAACAAAAGCCGCATTATTCGGTGCAATAATTTTCTTTCGGAAAATAATTTACTTTTTGCATAAAAAATTAAAAACTACACATTTTGGATTCTCATGTTTCTTTGCTATGCAGTCGCTGTCTAACTATTGTACGGAAACTATTCGGTAAAAATACGAGTATTTGATTCTTTTGAATCTTAGTCTCATATCGCAGTCTGATAATAAGTGGCTAATGTTTTCGTTATTGGTCATATTTATTACGAATCTTCGAAGTTAAGTAACTCACTTCCTGCCGGCCGCTGTGGTCGAGCGGTTCTAGGCGCTTCAGTCCAGAACCCCGCTGTTGCTACGGTCGCAGGTTCGAATCCTGCCTCGGGCATGGATGTCTGTGATGTCCTTAGGTTAGTTAGGTTTAAGTAGTTCTAAGTCTAGCGGACTGATGACCTCAGATGTTAAGTCCCATAGTTCTTAGAGCCATTTGAACTCACTTCCTGTTGTCTGAAGACTATGCAGTGAATTATGAGTGCAAAGTGCGACTGCTGATCCGAGGGCTGCAGAAACTGGAAGTATGAAAAGTCGTCTTTTTTTCGAAATGTGTCCCCCAACCATCTCTACAAGCCTTTCGACAACTTTTGTAGTCATCCGCAAGTAATTCCTAATCCCATTCAATTCTCCATTTTTTACATATCTAGAAGATTGTACCCATGTGTCTTTCTTACGTTAAGAGCCTCATGCATCTACCAACGTTTATAAGCAATGCTGCTACTTTTCGGTTGTTGCACTTTAGCCAATATATTTCTGCAAACGAAGGTGGCTAACATATCTCAATAATTTTTTATGTTCATAATGGACCAACATCTATTTATCGTCAGTAGAGATTCGTTTACCAGTCTTATCTATAAAAAGCCGTCATTCTGCATAGTGGTTCAAGACGGGGCGCCGCATTCACTCAGCTGGAGCGAGTTAAAGATCGCAAGTGCCACATTTATTGTGCTGTACCGTCATCTGAAAAACAGCTGTTGTCAGTGGTTAACACAGTGTTAAAAAGTAGCGTAATGTCCGGTGGAAACGATTTTTTCATTGATGTAATTGTTGGAAAGGCTGAACAATTTGAAATTTTTTGTCGAATGTTGTTCAGAAACGTAAGATCTGTTGTATATGAACCACAAATAATGGACACAGATTGCACAACTGCAGTATCAAGCAAACTTTTTGGCAACGGCAGATTTCTTTAGGAGTTTCATGTACCTATTCAATATATCCGAAATATATCACTTATTGTCATAGAAGTGGCGGCCCACTGCTAGTCATAATTTAGTTTTGTTTTTATGTGATATTTATTGTCCTTAGGGTCCCTCCATTCCTGCTTTTCTCTACAAAGAGCTATAAGTTGTTCAGTTTCTTTGCGGTTACACTCCGTACTTCGTGAGAACACACCGCTGCATTCCGAAATGCCTTCACAAAAGAAGACGAAGTAAATATTACAGAATTCGAATCGAGAATAACTACCAACATGAATAGCGTAGAAGTAAATATCCTCAGAGTAGTGAAGCAACTCAAATCACTTAATAAAAGCAAGTCTTCTGGTCCAGACTGTATACCAATTAGGTTCCTTTCGGAGTATGCTGATGCATTAGCTCCATACTTAACGATCATATACAACCGTTCGCTCGAAGAAAGATCCGTACCCAAAGACTGGAAAGTTGCACAGGTCACACCAATATTCAAGAAAGGTAGTAGGAGTAATCCAGTTGACACACAGTCAATATGGGTTTAGAAAACATCGTTCCTGTGAAACACAACTAGCTCTTTATTCACTTGAAGTGCTGAGTGCTATTGACAAGGGATTTCATATCGATTCCGTATTCCTGGATTTCCAGTAGGCTTTTGACACTGTACCACACAAGCAGCTCGTAGTAAAATTGCTTGCTTATGGAATATCGTCTCAGTTATGTGACTGGATTTGCGATTTCCTGTCAGAGAGATCACAGTTGGTAGGAATTGACGAAAAGTCTTCGAGTAAAACAGAAGAGATTTCAGGCGTTCCCCAAGGTAGTGTTGTAGGCCCTATGCTGTTCCTTATGTGTATAAACGATTTGGGAGACAATCTGAGCAGCCGTCTTTGGCTGTTTGCAGATGACGCTGTCATTTATCGACTAATAAAATCATCAGAAGATCAAAACAAACTGCAAAACGATTTAGTAAAAATATCTGAATGGTGCGAAAAGTGGCAGCTGATCCTAAATAACGAAAGGTGTTAGGTCATCCACATGAGTACTAAAAGGATCTTGTTAAACTTCGGTTACACGATAAATCAGTCTAATCTAAAAGCCGTAAATTCAACTAAATACCTAGATATTACAATTACGAACAACTTAAATAGGAAAGAACACATAGAAAATGTTGTAGGGAAGGCTAACCAGAGCCTGCGTTTTATTGGCAGGACACTTAGAAAATGTAACAGACCTAATAAGGAGACTGCCTACACTGCGCTTGTCCGTCCTCTTTCAGAATACTGCTGCGCGGTGTGAGATCCTTACCAGGTAGGACTGACGGAGTACATCGAGAAAGTTCAAAGAAAGGCAGCACGTTTTGTATTATTGCGAAATATGGGAGAGAGAGTCACAGAAATGATACAGAATTTGGGATGGACATCATTAAAAGAAGGCGTTTTTCGTTGCGACGGAATCGTCTCACGAAGTTCCAATCACCAACTTTCTCCTCCGAATGCGAAAATATTTTGTTGACACCGACCTACATAGGGCGGAACGATTACCACGATAAAATAAGGGAAATCAGAGCTCGTACGGAAAGATATAGGTGTTCATGCTTTCCGCGCGCTATACGAGATTGGAATAACAGAGAATTGTGAAGGTCGTTCGATGAACCCTCTGCCAGGCACTTGAATGTGATTTGCAGAGTATCCATGTAGCTGTAGAATCACTAGGTCACTGCACCTGCGAACATTAAGCCATTTATGCACTATGTGGTATGCTGTAACTTATCAGATTCTATTTTTTGTTGCAATTTACACAGTGTGTGTTCTGCGGCTGCCAATGGAAGTCGTACACATGTCTAGACTAGCAAACCATGTCATCCTTGCTGAATTTGGATAGTCCTGAGTTGTGTCTGTATTGTATTTTGTACAAAGCGTGTTGTTCATGTTTTTGTGTATTTGGAATGACGTTTTCTCCTGCTCATTAGTGAATAACTACGACTTTTTTTTTCATTCTTAGTTTTAGTTAGGCACTAAACTCTGTTGGGGGTATTGCTTCCTATATGATCTCGTTCTGGGGTAGTTGTTTCAAAAAGGCTGGGAACCACTGGTCTTAGACTTTTTAGAAGATGTGCGCCTGCAAGTATGAAGAAGCATGTGTTTTATGCGTAATGGGGCTCCAGTGCATTTTAGTCCCACTGTTCGGGATGCAGTGGCCGGTATCTACCCTGCAGACGGATCAGTACAGAAGAACTAGTTCCTTGGGCTGCACTTTCTCTCGATCTCAGTTCTGTGGACTCTAATCTCCGGGGCCATCGTAAGTAACTGCTTTATGCAGCAGACAATCAGGATGCAGAAAATCTTGATTGACGTGTCACGGTAGCTTGTAAAACCACTCGACACCACCAGGGATTATTTGAAAGGGTGCGACAGCCCATGATGTGATGAGTGCATGCATGTGTGGAATCAAGAAGAGGACATTCTGAACAGTTTTATTAGGGGTACTGAGTTATTGACACTTTTAATCTGTGTATAATTGATCTTTCCAAGATAAACTTTCGTTAGTAAACCATTGAGAATTTGTGTACTTACCGCAATGGCAGTACACTTAAAGACAGAAGAAAACATTTAAGCGAGATAGAATTACACATCTCTCTCTGCCTCTCCACGTGTACGCAGTCATGCAGGGAAACGACACGCGCCTTTCGGTTTCTAATCGTGACGGCGCATTGCGCCTTTTGTAGGCAGTGCTCGTACAACTCCTGTTTACATAGCACGAACTGCTGCGTACGTTGCAGTGTGTGAAAGCGGCAATTTGCTTAGGAATCTTCCCTTAGGCAAGTCTTGTACTGTCTTGGCTACTATGTGCACAAACGCCGCTGCAAAGAGTTCGGACTGAACCGCCAAAGAAACTGGTATAGGCAGGCGTATTCAAATACAAAGGTATGTAAACAGGCACAATATGGCGCTGCGGTCGCAACGCTTACATAAGACAAGTGTCTGGCGCAGTTGCTAGATAGGTTACTGCTGCTACAATGACAGATTAACAAGATTTAAGTGAGTTTGGACGCGATGTTATAGTTGGCGCACGAACGTTGCGACACAGCATCTCCGAGGTAGCGATGACGTGGGCATTTTTCCGCACGACCATCTCACGAGTGTACCGTGAATATGAGGTATCGAGTAAAATATCAGTTCTTCGACATCGCTGTGACCGGAAAAAGATCTTGCAAGAACAGCACCAACGACACCCGAAGAGAATCGTTCAACGTCACAGAAGTGCAACACTTCCGCAGATTGCTGTAGATTTCAATGCTGGGCCATCAACAAGTGTCAGCGTGCGAACCATTCAACGAACATCATCGATATGGGCTTTCAGAGCCGAAGGCCCACTCGTGTACACTTGATGACTGCACGACACAAAGCCTTTCGCCTCCCCTAGGCCCTTCATTGTCTCAGCAATGCTCTATCAATTTTTTAGCCATGTGTCTGTTGTTTGTTTCTGTCGGCATTGTTATTAAAATGGCACTGATTGTTTTCCTCATTTTCTATAATAACGCAATTTTCAGGCCAATGCAAATTTTACGAATAAAAATTACTCCTTTCTTCGTACTTAAAAACGAAAAAATGTAACACTGTTGCTGCGGCTGATTGGTATTTCGGTTTTTGGTTGGTTACTGGTAAAAGATAAACACTTGTTGTAACTGAGACCAAACAAATACCGAAGAATACCGTTTATTGAGAACTAAAATACCTGCTTTGGATGTTTTAACTCGTCAGTTTTTCGAACCCCTACTGCGCAAGCGGCATTCGCACTCAATCTGTACGCGATGGGTGTTTGCCGCTGATCGCTGGTTAATCAGTGCGTACGAGAACAACATGAATGCGACAAGTGCAGCGGCTGCCTCCATACTCGCAAACAATAAAAAACCGAAACAAAAAGTGCGTTGGTGGATGAGGAAATCGTATCGCCGAAGAATGCAGTATGGAATCTGACTTACGCAAGATACGAATTTCGAAGTTGTTGAAGACACAATTAAAACGTTACATGATATCGAACAATTAAAACCGGTGGAAGCCATTAAAGACGTCATTTCCTGTCTCAGTCCCTCAAATGGCATCTTCACTTCGCTGATTCTGTCCTTCCGTGCGTCCTCAGCGTATTTTTGGTGTGATAGTCGTGTTCTGTGAGTTCCACAACCCTCTTTTGTTTTCTACAATTCTTGCAGAATTTCTAAAATCATTGGGGGAAGTGCCAACAAAACGAATATTCACGTTGGTGTGTAGAATGTATGAGTCAGGCGACATACCATCTGACTTTTGAAAATGTACCATCCACACATTTCCGAAGCCTACAAGAGCTAACAAGTACAAGAATTACCGCACAATCAGCTTAACAGCTAATGCATCCAAGATGCTGACAAGAATAATATACAGAAGAATGGAAAAGAAAATTAAATATCTGTTAGATGGCGATCAGTTTGGCTTTAGAGAAGGAAAGGGCGCGAGAGAGGCAGTTCTGACGTTGCTATTGATAATGGAAGCAAGACTGAAGAAAGATCAAGAAACGTTCATACGATTTGTCGACCTGGAAAAAGCGTTAGACGATGTTAAATGATGCAAAATGTTCGAAATACTGAGAAAAATGGTGTTAAGCTATAGGGAGAGACGGGTAATATACAAGGGTGATTTGAAAAGCCCTCGAAATCACCACGAGAGGTCAGCGCTATCGCAACGACTTGTTCACGTGATGTTCATTGGACTGTTGCCTGTAAACACGTGCCACGTCAGTGCTCTTGGTAGAGAGCTGTGGCGGTGACGTGGCAGTTGTTGTTCCCGCGCAGTGATTTGGGAAGATGGAAAAAAAATCGAGATTCGAGCAGTGATTAAGTACTTCGTAAAGAAAGGTATGAAAACAAAGGACATTCATGCCGATTTCCACTGGCGGACTCTGCTCCTTCATATTGAACTGTTGCTAAGTGGACAAATGGTCGGGAGAACTTTGATGATGATGGCAGTGGTCGGCCAAGATGTGTCACTACTGTAGAAATCATTGCAAAAGTGCACAAAATGGTCATGGAGGATAGCCGATTGAAAGTGGGTGAAATTGCTCACGCTTGCCAGATGTCATCTGAAACGCTATACCACATTTTAACTGAAACGAAAAAAAATTATTTGCAAGATGGGTGCCGCGACTCTTGATGGGCGCCCGCACACATGTGCCATCGCCATGGCAAAATTAAACTAAGGTACGAGTTGTTGCCACAACTGCCTTACTAACTTGATATGGCTTCGTCAGACTTCCATCTCTTCCCAAAACTGAAAATTTTTCTTGGTGGACGAAGATCCACTTGAACGAAGAATTAATAGCCGGAGTCGACAAATATTTTGCAGGCCTGGAGGAAACTCATTTTCGAGATGGGCACTGGAACATATTTCACTAAGTGGATTAATCTACAAGCAGACTATATTGAAAAATAAAAAAAAGTTTTAGTGACTTAACTAATTTTTTCTATTCCTTTCCGAGAACTTTTCAAATTTCCCTCGTACAATATGTACAAGAGCCAACAGGGAATAATAAGAGTGGACGACCAAGAACGAAGCGCACGGACTAAAAATGGTGCAAGACAGGAATCAGTCGTTCCACACTACTGTTCAGTCCGTGCGTCGAAGAAGCAGTGATGGAAATAAAAGAGAGGTTCAAGAGTGGAATTAAAATTCGTGGTGAAAGGATATCAATGATACGATTCACTGGTAGCATTGCTATCCTGAATGAAAGAGTAGAAGAATTACAAAAAAAAATGGTTCAAATGGCTCTGAGCACTATGGGACTCAACTGCTGAGGTCATAAGTCCCCTAGAACTTAGAACTACTTAAACCTAACTAACCTAAGGACAACACAAACATCCATGCCCGAGGCAGGATTCGAACCTGCGACCATAGCGGTCGCGCGGTTCCAGACTGTAGCGCCAGAACCGCTCGGCCACCAGCGGCCGGCAAGAATTACAAAATCTGCTGAATGGAGTGAACAGTCTAATGAGTACAGAATATGGATTGAGAATAAATCGAAGAAAGACTAAGGTAATGAGAAGTAGCAGAAATGGGAACAGCGAGAAATTCAACAGCAGGATTGACGGTGATGAAGTAGATGAAGTTAAGGAATTCTGCTACCTCGGAAGCAAAATGACCTATGACGGACAGAGCAAGGAGGATAAAATGGCTCTGAGCACTATGGGACTTAACATCTGAGGGTCATCAGTCCCATAGAACTTAGAACTACTTAAACTTAACTAACCTTAGGACGTCACACACATCCATGCCCGAAGCAGGATTCGAACCTGCGACCGTAGCGGTCGCGCGGTTCCAGACTGAAGCGCCTAGAACCGCTCGGCCACACCGGCCGGCAATGGAGGATACCAAAAGCAGACTAGCACTGGCAAAAAGGACCTTCCTGGCGAAGAGAAGTCTACTAGTATCAAACATTGGCCTTAATTTGAGGAAGAAATTTCTGAGAACGTACGTTTGGAGCACAGCATTGCATGGCAATGAAACATGGACAGTGGGAAAAGCGAAACAGAAGAGAATCAAAACTCTTGAGAAGTGGTACTATAGACGAATGTTGAAAATTAGGTGGAGTGACACGGTGAGGAATGAGGAGATTCTGCGCAGAATCGGAGAGAAAAGGAGTAAGTGGGAAACACTGATAAGGAAAAGGGACAGGATGGTAGGACACATGTTAAAACATTATTGAACGACTTCCATGGTACTAGAGGGAGCTGTAGGGGGCAAAAACTGTGGAGAAGACAGAGATTGAAATACATCCAGCAAATAATTGAGGACGTGGGTTGCAAGTGCCACTGTGAGATGCAGAGGCTGGCGCAGGAAAGGTATTCGTGGCGGACCGCATCAGACCAGTCAGAAGACTGATGACTCAAAAAAAAAGCTATGTCAGAACAGACACTTTAGTTTTGGCGCCCACGAACAGCAGGAAGCTACTGTCTCGACTGCACGAGCAGAGCAATGATACCTATTTGCCACGGGCCGATAGGCGGCTGCGCTACGGATCGCTGGTCGGCGGGTTCGACTGCGGGCGGAAGAATTTAGATTCACCTCGGCGACATTCTGCGTGACCTCTCTATGACGTGCACACACCGAGTTTCCACCCTAGGGGATATCTATGAACTGTAGAGATCGAATCGAGTCCGAGCGCTGTGAGCCACCCGTAACACGAACCTCACATCTGGTCAACCTGCTGCCGTATCCCAACGGTTCTTAGGAATAATGTGACTGGTTCCTGTTTGAAATACCTGATTATTTGCAAGCATGAAAGTGTGACTAACCAGTACATATCTAGTCTATAAATGTGTCTGCAGATACCCATCATTGTGTGTACATCATCATTGGTAATAATAAATGGATACGTGTTAATACATTTCGCACCAGTGGATAAATCACATCTTGCCACATCTTATACAGTTTGACCTGTTCATTGACTTCGTTTTAATGTACTTGTTTATTCGTTTTGAGGACCATATACGTTATGTCGTTTAGTTAAATATACAAAATTAAACGTGCTTCGCACCCAAGAATAATATTGTAGTATTCCATAACGCTCTTCTGAAACCGTAACAAGATTTTAAATAAGGAGTATCGTTGTGACTGTGGTAGCCGTTGTTGCACACGATTTAAAGCTGTAACTCATTATCTTCATTTGGTACATTCATTGTAATTTTGGAAACTGTAGCCGTCTTTCCGTTCTTTCAAAGTGACAACCTATACCAACTTCATACTCGTCGTTTTTATATGAATTACGTAGAGTACTTAGCAGTAAGCTTCCCCAATGGTAAAAGTACAGTGGATATGTGAAGTAGGCGCGAAATGTTATAATTGCGCTTAAAAATAACTGAAACAACTAGAAAAAAACAGCAGGAGGAACATTTCTATACCAGTACCACTACACATTTCGTCCGCACATGTATGTTAGTTGGAAATGTTCTTGTTTGGAAATGAAGTCTCATAAAATAACTATCTTGTAAATTTTCTTTTGTACTTTCAGACGGTGGAGACTAAGTTATTTTTAAATTCCTTTTCAGATGTATCAGTCTTTTTTTGTACTTTATATATTGAGCCGTACCTACTTTGTTTTACCGGAAGATCAACATGTTTGGAATATTTACTGGTATTTTCTTGTTTCTCGCTTAATTTGTAAATTATACAGAATATCAACACACTCCTGGGAGAGAGCGCTCACATATGTACATAACATATAATATTACAGGACATGAATTTCGTAAATTAATAAGAAAGACTCACTGCCTTTTCGAATAGAGAAGGAAAAAAAAAATTGAAGAAGCAGGACTTGAACTAACGAAGAAACTTAGTTCTTCTTCTTAACCAGACATGTTCGCTCTATGCAATTGTAGACACCAGCAAAACGCGTCTTCGTCTTAGACCTCCTGACGGTTATAACCGTTGCTATGTTTTCACCTTACATTTAATTATAACAATTCGTACCAATAACGATGCGTTATTAATATTCCGAGCAGCACATTTAAATAGGACATTCACTATGTGATCAAAATTCAATATGGTGTTGGCCACCCTTAGCCTTGATGACAACTTCCAGTCTCGCAGGCATACGTTCATTCAGGTGCTGGAAGTTTTCTTGGGGAATGGCAGCCCATTCTTCACGGGGTGCTGCACTGAGGAGAGGTATCAATGTCGGTCGATGAGGCCTGCCACGAAGTCAGCGTTCCAAAAAAACGCCCAAAGATGTTCTATAGGATTCGGGTCGGAACTCGGTGCAGGCCAGTCCATCACAGGGATGTTGTTGTCGTGTAACCACTCCGCCACAGGCTGTGCATTATGAACAGGTACACGATCGTGTTGAAAGATGGAGTCGCCATTCCCTAGTTGCTCTTCAACTGTGGGAAGCAAGAAGGTGCTTAAAACATCAATGTAGGCCTGTGCTATAATAGTGCCACGCAAAGCAATAAAGGGTGCAAGCCCTCTGTATGAAAAACACGACCACACCATAACACCACCGCCTCCAAATTTGGCAGTACACATGCTGGCAGATGATGTTCACCGGGCATTCGCCATACCCACACCCTGCCATCGGATCGCCACATTGTGCACCGTGATTCGTCACTCTACACAACGTTTTTCCACTGTTCAATTGTCCAATGTTTACGCTCCTTGCGCCTAGCGAGGCGTCGTTTGGCATTTACCGGCGTGATGTGCGGCTTATGAGCAGCCGCTCGACCATGTAATCCAAGTTTTCTCACCTCCCGCCTAACTGTCATAGTACTTGCAGTAGACCCTGATGCAGTTTGGAATTCCTGTGTGTGATGGTCTGGATAGATAGCTGAGTGTTACACATTACGATCCTCTTCAACTGTCGGCGGTGTCTGTCAGTCAACAGACGAGGTCGGCCTGTACGCTTTTGTGCTGTACGTGTCCCTTCGCGTTTCGACTTCACTATCACATCGGAAACAGTGGACTTAGGGAAGTTTCGGAGTATGGAAATCTCGCGTACAGACGTATGATAAAAGTGACACACAATCACCTGACCACGTTCGAAGTCCGTGAGATCTTCGGAGCACCTCATTCTGCTCTCTCACGATGTCTAATGGCTACTGAGGTCGCTGATATGGAGTACCTGGCAGTATGTGGCAGCACAATGCACCTAATATGAAAAAGTATGATTTTGGGGGTGATCGTCATTTAAAACCTATCAGATACGAGATTTAACTAAGTGACGGAATCCGATGTGGCTTCTACCACTTCTCAGAACTTGATACGACATCGACAGCGATAGACATCCCAGCGGTCGAAACTGGGCATGTACACGTCATAGTTACGTCACGGAAAAGTGTCACCGAGGCGAATCTAGCTTCTCCCAACGCGAGCTGTAACGTGGTATTGATTACGTGGCTTACGAGGAAATAAAATTAATCCACGATAGAAGTATATGACGGATCACTTGCTAGAACTGTTGTTGAGCATTACTCATGAATGTAGTGACCTCAACAGGTTGCTCTAATAAGAGATGGAGAAGATCCAACGAAGTGCGTCACATGTGGCGAAATCGCATACTATACATACATGGAAATTTATTAACATGTATTCTTCTCTCACATCATTCCCGGATGCAACACGGAAGCCGTAAAGGTACCCTCCGCCAGACAAGTGAAGGTGTCTAGCGGAGTATTGATGTAGATATAAACTTAGGTTTCCGAGGCCGCTGTCACATGCTCAGCAGACAGAGTTCCAGTGTGCGCCCTATTGTTCCCTTGCCTGTTGTTCAGAACCCTTACATAATTTGTCCCTGACTGACCAGAGGCGGAAGCTCGCAGCCCTGAGGGTCCTGCTCCGCGGGGCAGCCCAAACACACCCGTAACGGTCTTCTCCCGCGCCGTCATAACAACTATTACTCGCTCCTCTGGTCGCTGGCCACAAAAACACTTGCACTGCTTCGTGTTAGAGGCGCACATTAAGACTTTGCGAAACAAATACATGTTTTCCGACACAGAAATAGGGATATCGCGCCTTGAGATATGGCGCCTTGTTTGAGACACTTACGGATGGGAAAATCCAAGGGCGTGCACTGAGGAGGACAGAAGAAGACAGCTGTCCCGTTCTCCCTTTTCCAGCCCCAGTAGAGAAACGTCCTTCGTAAAACCGAAGTCGGACCATAATTCACTAAACACACGGACGTTCTGTTCAGTACCAGTTTGAAGGAAGCCAGAACATGTAAGTGGATACTGATTAGTAACATGTCTACCCAGAGACGTCTATCGTGACATACCAGAGCTACCAGGTGTAGAAGTATGAAACCGAAATTTCCTTATAGATAATGCTAGCCGTCAATGTAGAGCTCGTGAGACCGCGTCTGCACCGAGCGAGGTGGCGCAGTGGTTAGCACAGTAGACTCGTATTCGGGAGGACGACGGTTCAATCCCGCGTCCAGCCATCCTGGTTTAGGTTTTCCGTGATTTCCCTAAATCGCTTCAGGCAAATGCCGGGATGGTTCCTTTGACAGGGCACGGCCGACTTCCTTCCCCATCCTTCCCTAATCCGAAGAGACCGATGACCTCGCTGTTTGGTCTCTTCCCCCAAATCAACCCAACCCAGACCGCGTCTGCAGCGCCATCTCTTCCAGTAACGTCTGACGATTAATGTCAGTACACAGTAACCCATGTTCCATACATCGGCATCTGTTTCAAACCGGTAAGCATGTCGAGTTTTGGGCCTACTAACTACGATTTGCGCACAGCATCGGTTTTCTGTTACCATTTCAAGAAAACTGCAGTAGAATCGCATCAAATGTTTGTCGAAGCTTTCGGCGAACATGCTGTTGGGAAAACACAGCGTTTCAAGTGGTTCAAAAAATTCAAAAGTGGTGATTTTCACGTGAGAAACGACGAGCGCGGGGAACCAACGAAAAAGTTCGAAGACAGCGACTTGCAGGAGTTATTGGATGCAGATGATACTCAAACTCAACAGGAACTCGCGGAACAATTGAATGTGACGCAGAAAGCGGTTGCTCTTCAGTTGAAAGCTATGGGAAAGGTGCAAAAAGTGGGAAAATGGGTTCTGCATGAACTGAATGAAAGATAGCTAGCAAATTGAAAGAGCACTTGTGAACTGCTACTCGCCAGATACAAAAGAAAGTCGTTTCTCCATCAAATAGTGGCAGGTGATGAAGAATGGATATATTTTGAGAATCCTAAGCGTCGTAAATAATGGCTGATCCAGGCAAACCAACGACATCCCCTGCAAGACCAAATCGCTTTCGAAAGAAGACGATGTTCTGTGTGTGGTGGGATCAGAAGGGTGTCATCTATTAAGAGCTGCTAAAACCTGGTGAAAGCGTGAACACTGGTCGCTATCAACAGCAAATGATAGATTTAAATCCAGCATTAGGTGAAAAACGACCGGAATATGGAAAAAGACAAGACAGTCATATTGCTCCATGAAAAAGCCCCATCACATACAGAAAAACGGGTCAGGGAAAGGATCGACGCGTTCAGTTGTCATCTATTTGCATCACTGGGACACGCTCTCGCTGCACAACGCTTCAATTCGTATGAAAATGTACAAAAATGGCTCGGTGACTGGTTCGCTTCAAAAGCAGAACTGTTTTTGGCGTGGCATTCATAGCCTGCCGCGGTTAAAGGCGCTGCAGTCTGGAACCGCAAGACCGCTACGGTCGCAGGTTCGAATCCTGCCTCGGGCATGGATGTTTGTGATGTCCTTAGGTTAGTTAGGTTTAACTAGTTCTAAGTTCTAGGGGACTAATGACCTCAGCAGTTGAGTCCCATAGTGCTCAGAGCCATTTGAACCATTTCATAGCCTGCCGGAGAGGTGGGAGAAATGTATAAGTAGCAATGGAGATTATTTTGAATAAAATATTGTTTGTCTGTTTCAAACAACAGAGCGTAATTATTACAACCAAATTCCGGTTTCATATATCTACACCTGGTATATTGCCTAATAAATATTTTATGTAGATGGTGTGATCAGCTCTAATAAAGGTTGGAAACTGCATCATACAGTACGTAATTTTACTTACTTTTATTGTGACAATCGATTTCGCTAAAGATCTACCATCTTAGGGCGATCTGTAACAAAGGAGGACAACATTTTGAGAAGTGCATACAGTAACTGTATAGCCTACTGAAAACAAAAGACATTCCGTTTAAGGAGGTCTGTGAGTGATAATTATGAAATTCTGGATATTATTACACACTCATGAATAAAGTAATTGTCAGTAGCAAACAGAAGTTCATACAAGGGCGTGCTGAAAAATAATGCCTCTGATTTTTTATGTGAAAACTGTTAAAGCTTTTTGTATAATATAAACTTTATTAATTTTGTGCATCTTTATCTTCATGTCTACAAATCAGTTCCTGAACATAGACATCCTGGTGACGAACACATTTCTCCCAATGACAGACCAGTTTTTTGAAACCGTCACAGAATGTTTGACTTTGCTTGCAATCTCACCTCCGATTGCACCGCTTCATGTATATCAAAGTGAAGTTCTCAAAGGTGTTCTTTAAGCTTCAGAAACAAATGGGGTCATCTCGGGACTGTATGGGGGATAATTGTTAACAGTGAATCCATCGGCGTCTGATTGTTGCAGATGTCACAGCGTTCTTGTGTGGCGTGGCATTGTGGTCGTGCTGTGCTGTCAGCTTCATTCTACTATGAATTCAATTGGAGAGACGTTTTCTGCGTCTAGAAATTCGATTACAACACGCTGTTTCACACGCACCGACGTAGATACGTTACACGCGACGCGAAAATGGTTGTTGTTTTGCAAACGTCCCCATCTATTGACTCAGGGGTCGAGATGTGGCTGCACGATCCGTTACAGCCATGCGGATAAGATGCCTGTCATATCGACTGCTAGTGATACGAGGCCGTTGGGATCCAGCACGGCGTTCCGTATTACCCTCCTGAACCCACCGATTCCATATTCTGCTAGCAGTCATTGGATCTCGACCAACGCGAGCAGTAATGTCGCGATACGATAAACCGCAATCGCGATAGGCTACAATCCGACCTTTATCAAAGTCCGATATGTGATGGTACACATTTCTCCTCCTTACACGAGGCATGAGGCATGAGGAGGTATTGAACAGAATTGGGGAGGAGTTTGTGGCACAACTTGACTAGAAGAAGGGATCGGTTGGTAGGACATGTTCTGAGGCATCAAGGGATCACCAATTTAGTACGAGGTTTGCCCGGAAAATACGTATAAAAGGTGAATAATGTCTTTATGTTACAAGTTGCAGTCACCGCCAGGTGGGACTACTGCTGTAATCAATTCCATCAACGCTCAGTTCGAGTCAGAGCACACTGCTTGAAGGTGGGAGTGTGCGGCAGCTTGTTGACAGTTACCCTTTTTCACCTGCTGTCGGTATGGAGCTCTCTCTGATTGAGGAACAGCGCGTCAACATCAAGTGTCTTGCAAAGCTAGGCAAGAATGGCCGTGAGATTTTTGAGTGTTTGAAACAAGTTTATGGAGACAATTCTCTGAAGGAACCAACCGTGAACAAGTGGTTAAAAAGGTTCCGGGATGGCCGAGAAGAAGTGAGCGATGACCCTCGCCCAGGACGCCCGTCGACATCGAGTTCCGATGCAAATGTTGAACGAATTCGGGCTTGTGTTCTTAAAGACCGTAGATTGACAGTCAGAATGATTGCTGACGAGCTGTCAATCCCCAAAACAATCGTTCACGAAATCCTGACACAAAAACTTGAAATGAAGAAATTGTGTGCGAAAATCGTACCGAAGCTCTTGACGCCAGAACAGAAAACAAAGAGGGTTGAGTGCTGTGAGGATTGGTTGCAAGCAGAGGAACAAGGGGACTTTCTCAAAAAAAAAAAAAAAAAAAAAAAAAAAAAAAAAAAAAAAAAGGTTCAAATGGCTCTGAGCACTATGGGACTCAACTGCTGTGGTCATTAGTCCCCTAGAACCTAGAACTACTTAAACCTAACTAACCTAAGGACATCACACACACCCATGCCCGAGGCAGGATTCGAACCTGCGACCGTAGCAGTCGCACGGTTCCTGACTGCGCGCCTAGAACCGCGAGACCACCGCGGCCGGCGGACTTTCTCAACCGAGTCATCACTGGAGACGAGTCCTGGTTTTACGAATCCGATGTGGAGCTCAAATCTCAAAGAAAGGAATGGAAACTAGCAGGAGAACCGAGACCAAAAAAGTTGCTAAAATCAAGGTCCAATGTGAAGACAATGTTGATTGTTTTATTTGATTCTAGGGACATTGTTCACAAGGAATTTGTCCCTCCCGGCCAGAGAGTGAACGGAAATTTTTACGTTGAAGTTCTGACACGTCTCAGAGCTCGTGTGGCCCGAGTTCGACCGGAGTTGGCAAAACGGGGAGGTGGATCCTTCATCACGACAATGCGCCCGCTCACACGTCGCTCGTTGTTCGCGAGTTTTTGGCCCGAAGCTCAATCACCGTGACAGACTACCCGATTAAGCCCCGTGTGACTTCTTCATGTTCCCGAAATGCAACATGGTGCTTCGGGGGCGGCACTTGGGAGATGTGGAAGCCATCAAGGCTGAAACGACACGGCAACTGAACAACATCATTGCTGAAGACTTTCAGCAATGTTATCAACAGTGGAAACGGCGTTGACAGAAGTGTATCGCGTCTCAGGACGAGTACTTTGAAGAAGACCATATTGTAATACCTGAATAATTGTAAAATAAAGTTATTATTCAACTTTTATACGTATTTTCCGGACAAACCTCGTACTGGAGGGCAGGGTGGAGGGTAAAAATCGTAGAGGGAGACCAAGAGATGAATACATCAAGCAGATTCAGAAGGATGTATGCTGCAGTACGTACTGGGAGATGAAGAACCTTGCACAGGATAGAGTAGCATGGAGAGCTGCATCAAACCAGTCTCAGGACTGAAGACCACAACAACAGCACACGAGGCATCACAACAACGTTTCACCAGGCAACGCCGGTCAACTGCTGTTTGTGTATGAGAAATCGGTTGGGAACTTTCCTCGTGTCAGCACGTTGTAGGTGTCGCCAGCGGCGCCAACCTTGTGTGAATCCTCTGAAAAGCTAATCATTTGCATATCACAGTATCTTCTTCCCGTCGGTTAAATTTCGCGTCTGTAACACGTCATCTTCGTGGTGTAGCAATTTTAATGGGCAGTAGTGTGATTACGGGCACGGATACCTTCAGTCCGTCTTGCACTCACGCCACAACATCGACATGCACTACTCGACTGTTGCCGTCGGAGGATCACTTGGAAGATGGAATGGCACGCCGTGGTCAGCGATGAAAGCAGATTCTACCTGCACGCGTGCGCGTACGACGTAGACCTCGTGAGCGCTGTCTCATAGAGTGCATTCGTACAAGATACCGGCCTTATGGCATCTCGGGTGCGATAAGCTACAACTCTCGTTTACCTTTGGTGCTTCTGGAGGGTACGCTAACCTGCTCTCCGTACGTGCAGAATCTTGTAAGGCCCTCTGTTTTGCCGTGTTCTCCCAAGAGCATAATGCTCGAGCACACACTGCCCGTGAAACTCATCGTGCAGTAACTGTCCTAGCCACCACCATCTCCGGACTTGTCTCCAGTCGAGGACATGGTGGAATGATGGGACGAGAGGTGCCTCTTGTGACACGTCAACCAACAACTCTTGCAGAAGTACATGAACTGGCCGACGAGGCGTGGCATATCGTATCCCAGGACAGTATTCGTCGTCATCTGCACGATTGAGGGGTTGACAGAGTCAGCGCCTGCATTTCTGCCCATGAAGGATTGGGTTGGGTTGCGTTGGGTTGTTTGGGGAAGGAGACCAGACAGCGTGGTCATCGGTCTCATTGGATTAGGCAAGGAAGGGGAAGGAAGTCGGCCATGCCCTTTCAAAGGAACCATCCTGGCAATTGCCTGGAGTGATTTAGGGAAATCACGGAAAACCTAAATCAGGATGGCCGGACGCGGGATTGAACCGTCGTCCTCCCGAATGCGAGTCCAGTGTCTAACCACTGCGCCACCTCGCTCGGTCTGCAGGATATTGAGACGAACCCCAGTGCAAGCTCCAGACAAGTGGCCCGCCAACATTGTGTACGCCGAAGTACGATTATGTGTGCCCTGCATGACAACTGCTACTATCCCTCTCACCTGCAACTCTGACCATCTGTTGTGACGTGGACGCCATTCAGCTGTGTACTGCGTTTCGAGAAGATTTGTTATCGTTGCAGGCACACCGTCCATTTCCAGACACATGTTCATAGGACCTTTTTTCCTCCATTTCCAATCAGGAATCGGTCCTTGCAGTTTGTTGGTTTCTTTTACGTTCAACCTGCACAGTGTAGAGATGGGGGATCCGCTCTTGAACTAATTCATAGAGTTGAATCTTTCAAAGGAGTGAACAATCAGTGATTCTGAAAAAAAGAACGGTAGCTCCAAACGTTTCCCACAGCAGAGAGAGAGAGAGAGAGAGAGAGACGGAACATATCAGCGGAACATATCAGCGGGGCCTCTGCTGGTCAGAGCACGCTGCACGCCACACAACACAGCCAGCGCCGGCCTCTGCCCTGCTTCTACCTTGGCTGCCTGCATTGTGCAGTGCCCCATTGGATTTTGTGTTTCACATATGCCGTGCCGTCTCTGTGCGTCCTCTGCCGCGCGCAGTGTCTGGCGCAGCTTAACTTCGCATCGCACTCTGTCGGCGATCGTTTCAGTCGCACGTCCTGCCCTCTGGGCAGTTGATGCGAGCAACAGGACAGAGAGCCACCTAGCGGATAACATAGGAACTACTTGCAAAAACCTGCTCGCAAGGGAGCGGACGATTTGTCTCGGAGCGGGTGAGCTCACCGCTTCCCCCACCCTCGGAACTCGCCCGCTCAACGCTCACCCCACCGTCTCGACTCTAGCCAGAGCGTAGAGCAAAGCGACTCACGTGTCACTCTGGTCTCTGCGGCCTCAGCTCACGCAGCAATACAGCTCGCAGCTCGACCTGCTCGACTCAGCGCCTCTGCATCGGAGTTTGTCCCCACTGGATATTGTTCTTCGTAGTAATACCGCTATGTATATTACATTATTATGTTATGTATACATCAATTGTTTTTATTTTATTTTTATTTGGTTAAACTGATTAGATTAGGTTCCTGATGACTCCTCTTACTATAGGATTTTTATTATGGACACTCGAATTTACGCTTTAATTACGAGCGAACCGATAAACGTATCGCAAAATGTGATACACCAATATTTTCCTTGTTTTATTCTGCGTAAGGCTATATGCAGCACTTTCGTTTTACAGTCAAATTTATATTTTTTTTCTTATTCTGGTACGGATTTTGCGATTTTAGGCGTCTTCGGAAGGAAACGTTCACTTTAAAAATATATGGCTTGCAATGTATTTGTATGAGGTTAATGAAATTTTAATACATTATAGCCAAATACATTGTTAATGTAAATCTCAAGTTACAACATTTTCCGATCACCCAAAAAACCACGATAGTGCAAAATAAATCAATAATCAAAAACTTTGTCATATCGTGGAAATTTCAATAAACAATACAAAATTCTTACTCATTATCTGTGTTACTTCAAAATAGGATCAAATAAGATCAAAATACAGGTATAGTACTGGAATAAACCAAGTTTAAAGGGCAATGTGCCTTCCATTTATTTTCTATTGTAAATGAGTGGTGAGTCATGAAAAAGAGCTAATTCATTTCACAGAGTGAACAGTTCTGATCCAATCTCTGAAAAGAACAGTTTTGCCCATCTCTAGTCCAGTGTCTAACCACTGCGCCACCTCGCTCGGTGACCATGAAGGCTACACCACGTACTAATACGGGTGTTTCAGCATGGGTCGATACCTGGTATCTCAGAACGAGCTTGTGCTATTGATCTGTAAATGTAATCATTTCATGTACTTCGTATAGATTGTTGCATCAATAAATCGTGCTTGAACTGGAAACGTCTAAAAGGGTATAAGGGAACTGATACATGACGCACCATACACAAAATGGTTGTTGACAAGTATAATCAGGACTCAGTGCCTGTCGGTCTTGTACAAACGTCGGTTTGTGGAGGCTGCAGCTATTCCGGCCACTAGTTCCCGCCCCTCCAACCACCGGCCGGTCTTCCCCGGCGGCCGTATCGAATGTCGGGAGAAAGGCGCGCCATCTCAGGAACAGCAGCGAGCGAAAAAAAGCGAGAGGATGGCACGGCGAGCGGCGAGGAGGGGCCTTACTTAACGGCCGCCTGGCCGCTTGTGTAATGGCCGGCCTGCTGGATGGGCGTAACGGGATGCTGGGACCGGCGTGACGGTGGGCCGCGCGCCTCGTTAGCCCGAGAGCATATGCGGGCCGGGACGTTGCTTCAGACCGTGGAGTTCCCTCCCTTTGACGCAAGACCGCCCACTGCCAGACGAGCTAGTTTGTGTGCATCTACATCTGTGCTCCGCAAGCCACATTACGGAGAGTGACGGAGGTTACTCTGTGTAACGCTGTCACTTTCCCCACGTTCCTGTTTCAGTCGCGAATTGTCCGCGAGAAGATCGATTGTCCAGCGTTTTCATTGACGTTAACCGCATTTGGGTGTTGAAATGAATCAGTGGTAACAAGTGAAAATTCGGGCCGGACCAGGACTCTCGAACCCTGATTTCTAACTGCTTAACGCGAGCGGTAATGTTAACCGCCTCGGCCATCCGAGCACGCTTGCCAAAAAATGGTTCAAATGGCTCTGAGCACTATGGGACTTAACTTATGCGGTCATCAGTCCCAGAACTACTTAAACCTAACTAACCTAAGGACATCACACACATCCATGCCCGAGGCAGGATTCGAACCTGCGACCGTAGCGGTTGCGTAGTTCCAGACGGTAGCCCCTAGAACCGCTCGGCCATACGTGCGGCCACGCTTGCCATTCGACCCAAATTCCCAGCCTGTAATATACTACTGATACAGCATCAGCCGTCCATGAACTCCTTACTCGCAGTTCCTGATAGACGGAAGAGATCGGGCATGGGGTGCATCCGCAATGAAAGACAGGATCTTTGGTCATCGTGTATATATATATATATATATATATTGCCTGCCTTCGGACATGTCCGAAAGAACAGACACATATTTCTGTTGATGATTGTGGACGATGTACTGAATAACATTACATCACTATTTACGTCATTTGCAGACTAGAAATTATATCTGTTATTTGTCGTATGTTGTTGAAACAAATTTCGGGCTTGCAGCCAGTCGTCGTATAATTCATTGCACCATATTTCTGCGGGGCACCTGCCAGTCATCTCTTGGTGAGCCATCGAAGACTGACGAAGACTTGCTCCGTTCCGCCACATACATAGTGCGCTGCGAATATTCCGCACTTAGTCAAAATTCAAACTGTTAGGCGGACCGCAGTCTCCGGCGGCAGGTGGAACGGCTGAACTCATCTGTCCTCTGCGTTACCGCTCGCCGCGGCCATTGCCGCACTCTATTGTCGTTCATTAGAACAAATCGTACCCATGTCAAAAAGTTATTAGGAAGGCAAAAAGTATGTGGTATGCAGATAGAATAGCTAAGTCTCAGGATAAAATTAAAACCATATGGTCAGTCGTAAAGGAAGTGGCTACTCTGCAGACACAGGTCGAGAATATAGAATCAGTGCGTAGTGGGGATGTCCGTGTTACTGATAAGTCGCATATATGTACAGTATTTAATAATCACTTTCTGAATATAGCAGGTGAACTAAATAGAAACCTAGTCCCAACAGAGAATCATATAGCGCTCTTAGAAAAAAGTGTTCCGAGACTGTTACCTGAAATGCTCCTCCATGATACTGACAAGAGGGAGATTGAGTTAATAATTAAATCACTAAAGACCAAGAACTCTCATGGATATGACGGGGTATCTAGCAGAATACTGAAGTATTGTTCCACGTATGTTAGCTCAGTACTTAGGCATAGCTGTAACTTTTCCTTTAGGAGTGGTCGGTTTCCTGACCGATTAAAGTACTCGGTAGTGAAGCCACTTTATAAAAAGGGAGATAGGGATAATGTTGACAACTATAGACCTATTTCTATGCCATCGGTGTTTGCTAAAGTTATCGAGAAGGTTGTATATACAAGGTTACTGCAGCATTTAAATTCACATAATTTGCTGTCAAATGTACAGTTTGGTTTTAGAAATGGCTTAACAACTGAAAATGCTATAGTCTCTTTTCTCTGTGAGGTTTTGGACGGATTAAATAAAAGGTTGCGAACGTTAGGTGTTTTCTTTGATTTAACGAAGGCTTTTGACTGTGTTGACCACAAAATATTACTGCAGAAGTTGGAACATTATGGAGTAAGGGGAGTAGCTTACAATTGGTTCGCCTCCTACTTTAAGAACAGAAAGCAGAAGGTAATCCTCCGCAATATTGAGAGTGGTAATGATGTTCAGTCCCAATGGGGCACTGTTAAATGGGGCGTTCCCCAAGGGTCGGTGCTGGGGCCACTACTGTTTCTTATTTATATAAATGATATGCCTTCTAGTATTACAGGTGATTCGAAAATATTTCTGTTTGCTGATGACACCACCTTGGTAGTGAAGGATCTTGTGTGTAATATTGAAACATTATCAAATAATGTAGTTCGTGATATAAGTTCGTGGCTTGTGGAAAATAATTTGATGCTAAATCACAGTAAGACTCAGTTTTTACAGTTTCTAACTCACAATTCAACAAGAACTGACATTTTAATCAGACAGAATGGGCATGTTATAAGCGAGACGGAACAGTTCAAGTTCCTAGGCGTATGGATAGATAGTAAGTTGTTGTGGAAAGCCCATGTTCAGGATCTTGTTCAGAAACTAAATGCCGCTTTATTTACCATTAGAACAGTATCTGAAATAAGTGACATTTCAACACGAAAAGTAGTATACTTCGCATATTTTCATACGCTTATGTCATATGGTATTATTTTTTGGGGTAATTCTTCTGATTCAAAAAGGGTATTTTTGGCTCAAAAACGGGCTGTTCGAGCTATGTATGGTGTAAGTTCGAAAACCTCTTGTCGACCCCTATTCAATAGTCTGGGAACTTTGACATTGCCCTCACAGTATGTATTTTCTTTAATGTCGTTTGTTGTAAGCAATATTAGCTTATTCCCAAGAGTTAGCAGCTTTCACTCAGTTAACACTAGGCAGAAATCAAATCTGCATGTGGAATGCACTTCCTTGACTCTTGTGCAGAAAGGAGTGCAGTATTCTGCTGCATCCATTTTCAATAAGCTACCACAAGAACTCAAAAACCTTAGCAGTAGCCCAAACACTTTTAAGTCCAAACTGAAGAGTTTCCTCATGGCTCACTCCTTCTATTCTGTCGAGGAGCTCCTGGAAGAGCTAAAAAATTAAGCAAATTCCAGTGTTACATTCTTGATTTTCTTTATTTAAACTAACGACTTGTCGCCTGAATATGTTTCTTATATTTCATTTCATTCTGTTTCTACAATCGTGTTATAATTTCATGTATTGACTCGTTCCATGACCATGGAGACTTCTCCTAAATGTGGTCCCACGGAACAATAAATAAATAAATAAATAAGATGATTCGATTCCACGCACTGTCCAACTGGTAGCCGCTATCTCGGTTCATCAGATTTTAAGTCAGGCGTATTTCCACGGATTCTTTAATAATCGTGTCCCAAAAAGATGGCGCCAGC
Organism: Schistocerca nitens; assembly: GCF_023898315.1. Lineage (NCBI taxonomy): Eukaryota > Metazoa > Arthropoda > Insecta > Orthoptera > Acrididae > Schistocerca > Schistocerca nitens. The sequence goes on from NC_064625.1 coordinate 45,358,673, forward strand.
CGGAGTGGCCATTCGGTTCTAGGCGCTATAGTCTGGAACCGATCGACCGCTACGGTCGCAGGTTCGAATCCTGCCTCGGGCATGGATGTGTGTGATGTCCTTAGGTTAGTTAGGTTTAATTAATTCTAAGTTCTAGGCGACTGATGACCTCAGCAGTTACGTCGCATAGTGCTCAGAGCCATTTGAACCATTTTTGAACCAAAAAGATGTTGCTGTGGTCAGAATCATAGTTCTGTCATACTCCATTAAATGTCCAATGGACATGCAGTGTTCGGCAATAGCGAACTTCTTGGCTACGTTGATATTCAGTGCAGCGTTCTTCCACATTACATGTGGTTTGTCCTATGTAAGCCGTACCACACTGACAAGGTATTGTAAAATTGACGCAAGTCGTATGTTTTCTGGTTGGGTAGTACCTGCTGCAAGTACATGTGGCAAGAGCAAGCAAGCAATTAATGATTATTTTCCCCTTGGCAGCTGGTCAGGTGCTAAGTGTGGGCACATGGACTCAAAATCGCTAGTCTATAATGACAGGGTAGTCCACTTAGAGGTGCAGTTACGACTGTGCGGAAAACACTTGTAGTAAATCTTTGCGAGAAGACTGTTCGACGCAGAGAAAAAATAGCTAACATACTGACGTGTGTACATATTAGGAAAATATACACACGTCACAGTGTTGGCTAGTTTTTCTCTGCGCTGAGCAGTCTTCCTGCAAACACGTAACATTTACTACCTGCGTTTTCCGCACGGTCGTAACTGCATCTCTAAGCGGACTACCCATGTCATTATAGATGAACGATTTTGCCTCCATGTGTCCACATTTCAACACTTGATCAGGTGCCAAGGGGAAAATAATCATTAATGGCTCGCTCTTGCCACATGTACTTGCAGCAGGTACTACCCAACCAGAAAACATGTGACTTATAATAAGAACGATTGTTGGTAACCCTCTGTGCAGGCTGGAAACTCACGAACTTTACCTTCACGATCTTTCACAAGATATAGGAAAGTGATGCCTCCGAATTTTTTATTCTTTTCTCAATATCGGTTGCGCTGTTACATGTCATGCATATTACTCGGTGGATTTCCCCACTTCGCTGCTGCAAGTTGCAGCCCTCTGCCGCTAGAGGGCTCAGAATTGCAGTGTGTAATGTGACAGTGTGTAACGAAGCTGTGTCGGTACGTGAGACTCAGCGTGCAGTAATCGAGCTCTTAACCCCTCACACACGCAGTTCAAATGGCTCTGAGCACTATGGGACTTAACTTCTGAGGTCATCAATCCCGTAGAACTTAGAACTACTTAAACCTAACTAACCTAAGGACATCACACACATCCATGTCCGAGGCAGGATTCGAACCTGCGACGTAGCGGTCGCGCGGTTCGAGACTGTAGCGCCTAGAACCGCTCGTCCACTCCTGCCGGCACACATGCAGTATTCTCTCCTTCAGTAAGACAATGCGGGATTATATACGAGAGCTGCGATATCTGCAAGAATGCGACGCCTTGGGTTCAGTGCCATCGATCATTCTCTCAGAACAGTCCTGATTTGCCACCAACAGAGTTTCATCTGTTTCCAAAATTTTAAAAACACCTTCGAGAACATCACTTTGATAGTGGTGAAGCGATGCAACCATAGGTGAGATTCATGCTCCGTCAGCAAATTCAAACATTATACAGTGGCGGTATCAACAAAGTGGCCCATCGTCGGAAGAAGTTTGCCCGTCGCCAGGGCGTCTATGTGGACAAAATGGGTGTGAATTACTAAGGGACCAAACTACTGACCTCATCGGTCTCTAGACTTACACACTACTTAAACTACCTTATACTGTGAACCACACACACACCCATGCCCGAGGGAGGACTCGAACCTCCCTCGGGAGAAGCCGCGCAGTCCGTGACATGGCGCCTCAAACCGCGCGGCCACTCCACGTGGGTATTTTGACAAATATAAGGGATAGGCAAAATAATATGAACGGCGGCAGTAATGGGATGGTTGTGTTTGACGGTCAACAACGCAGGTAAGGCACAGCCGCGCTGGTCTATGCGTGTTCAGTACGGCCTAAGCATCAGTGCAGGTTGTTTACGAGTATTGCACACTTCGTATTTGCATTCAGAGGCCGAGGTCGACGTGCAATGAAAGACCTAACAGAGTTTCAAAGAGGTCAGATTGTGGGTGCCCCATTAGTTGGAGCATCACTAACCAAGAAGCCAACTTATTGAATGTTTCAAGAGCAACTGTTTCAACAGTCGTGACAGCCTACACACAACATGGAAAGACAACATCGTGTAAACGTAATAGTTGGCACAAATCAAAATTAAATGAGAGAGATCGTCGCAGGCTAATACGAATTGTGTGAAAACAGCACAAAACAACGGCGCCTAAAGTGACTGCAGAGCTCAATAGCCATCTTTGAGACCCCATATCTATCGACATTGTCCGCCGAGAACGAATATTCATTGACGAGCTGCTATACCGAAACCATTAGTGACTCCAACCAACCCAAAGAAGCGTAAAACATGGTGTCAGGAGCATAAATCCCCGACGGCTGATTAGTTGCAACACTCATATGATCCGACGAGTCAACGTTTTGATTATTTCAAACATCGGGCCGGGTTCTAACGTCCCCTTGGAAAAAACTTTATCAATGACAGTGCTGGAAAACCTCTACGTAATTTGATTTTCAAACATCTGAGCAAAATTGAACGTACGCAGACATTTCTCTCTTTACTTATTCTGACCAACACTAAACTGACACACAAAATTTTTAGCGCAACGCAATCTGACTTTCAGTAATTCCTACAAAAGAATGGCCCTGAGTAACAGTAACCTATACCTTTCATGAATCACTTACCTCACAAAAATCTTCGGTACTCGAACTACTGCAATACAGCGAGAGCCAATACTGCCAGCTAAATAAAGATTCTAACTACTGAAGGCCCTAACTACTGATAGGCATAGTTAGCAAATGAATGATTTGCATAGAGAACAAACAATGTATTTACCTTAATAGTGTTCAAAAGTAATTGTATATATATATACCACTGCTGGCGGCTCACTTCCAACTGCGCAACGCTACGCGCTGTTCACAGCCAACTGCCCACCACTACAATAGCAAATATTCCAACAATGCAAACCAGCCACAGACTGCACACTTCAGTCAGTGATTTTCATACAGAGCGCTATGTGGCGTTACCAACATAAAAACCTAAACAGCCTACTTACAGGGTTTACGCCTGGAGAACGCCAAAAGAAGCCTGCAATCTGATTGCTTGATTTCAACGGTTAAGCATGGAGGTGGAAGTGTGACGGTGTGGGCAGCTGTATCATGGTATTCTGCTGGTCCCATCATTACCCTCAGTGGTGTGAATATTTTAGGTGATCAGGTGCATCCAATGATTCAAATGTTGTTCCCCAACAATGATTCCATATTTCAGGACGATAATGCACCCATTTACAGAGCCAGGACAGTACAGTCGTGGTATGAGGAGCATGCAACTAAACTGCAGCGTCTTGCCTGTCCAGCACAGTCCCCGGACTTGAACATTATCGAACACTTGTGGGCGGAATTGGAACGCAGGCTCCGGAACAGATTTCCGCTTCCGTCGTCACTGTAGGAGGCATGAAATTTCACCGGAGACTATACAATCATTATATGCCAGTATTTCACGAAGAATCGCAGCTGTATTATGAACAAATGGGGGTCCCATCCCTCATTAATAATCCGTTCCCAAGTAAGTACAGGTGTACACATTAATTTGCATATCCCCTGTATATATGTAGATATGAAGAATAAAGATAGGAATGCTAGTAACGTTAGTTTTGTCTGACTTCTTTAACCATCTACACTTATAAAATTCGAAGGCATTACTTTTCAGCACACAGTCGTATGTATGAGGGAGCAATATATTGGTTGGTTTGTATAGTAAACTGCGCTCTTGGGGTATTAACAGTAAACCACAACGTGCTGCAGAACGCACCTCGTGCTGCATCTGCCACTGGAGGCAGCTAAGCATCTCCTTTGCACTTTCGCGGTTTCTAAATGAACCCGTAACGAATCGCGCTGCTCATCTTTGGATCTTCTCTGTTTCCTCTATCAATCCTGTCTGGTGCGGATCCCAGAATGACGAGCAATATTCAATTATAGATCCAACGAGGATTTGTAATCTACACTACTGGCCATTAAAATTGCTACACCACGAAGATGACGTACTACAGACGCGAAATTTAACCGACAGGAGAAAGATGTTGTGATATGCAAATGATTAGCTTTTCAGAGTATTCACACAAGGTTGGCGCCGGTGGCGACACCTTCAACGTGCTGACATGAGGAAAATTTCCAACTGATTTCTCATACACAAACAGCAGTTGACCGGCGTTGCCTGGCGGAACGTTGTTGTGATGCCTCATGTAAGGAGGAGAAATGTGTACCATCACGTTTCCGACTTTGATAAAGGTCGGATTGTAGTCTATCGCGATTGCGGTTTATCGTATCGCGACATTGCTGCTCGCGTTGGTCGAGATTTAATGACTGTTAGCAGAATAAGGAATCGGTGGGTCCAGGAGGGTAATACGGAACGCTGTGCTGGATCCCAACGGCCTCGTATCACTAGCAGTCGATATGACAAACATCTTATCCGTATGGCTGTAACGGATCCTACAGCCACGTCTCGATCCCTGAGTCAACAGATGGGAACTTTTGTAAGACAACAACCATCTGCACGAACAGTTCGACGACTTTTGCAGCAGCATGGACTATCAGCTCGGAGAACATGGCTGCGGTTACCCTAGACGCTTCATCATACACAGGAGCGCCTGCGATGGTGTACTCAACGACGAACCTGGGTGCACGAATGGCAAAACGTCATTGTTTCGGATGAATCCAGGTTCTGTTTACAGCATGATGATGATCGCATCCGTGTTTGGCAACATCGCGGTGGACGCACATTGGAAGCGCGTATCCGTCGTCGCCATACTGGCGTATCACCCGGCGTGATGGTATGTGGTGCCATTGGTTACACTTCTCGGTCACCTCTTGTTCGCATTGACGGCACTTTGAACAATGGACGTTACATTTCATATGTGTTACGACCCGTGTCTCCACTCTTCATTCGATCCCTGCGAAACCCTACATTTCAGCAGGATAATGCACGACCGCATGTTGCAGGTCCTGTGCGGGCCTTTGTGGATACAGAAAATGTTCGACTGATGCCCTGGCCAGCACATTCTCCAGATCTCTCACCAATTGAAAACGTCTGATCAATGATGGCCGAGCAACTGGCTCGTCACAATACGCCAGTCACTACTCTTGATGAACTGTGGTATCGTGTTCAAGCTGCATGGACAGCTGTACCTGTACACGCCATCCAAGCTCTGTTTGACTCAATGCCCAGGCGTATCAAGGCCGTTATTACGACCAGATGTGCAGGGCTGTAATCACATGTCAGTTCTAGTATAGTATATTTGTCCAATGAATACCCGTTTATCATCTTTATTTCTTCTTGGTGTAGCAATTTTGATGGCCAGTAGTGTACCTCCTTTAAGGATGGAATACATTTACAGTGTTTGTCCGACTAGCAGTGTTGTGTGGTAGTTCCGCTTTAAAACGCGCCGTACGCATACTCCTTGGTATTCTATGTATCTGTTACCAGTGATTTTTCTGCAATCGCAATACAGTACTGGATCCTTCTGCGTGTAATGCGCAGTACGTTACAGTTGTTTATAAACTACCAATCCGTGCACAAACCGTCGATCCTCTGCAGGTCTTCCTGCGTTTCGCTAGAATTTCCCAAGTTTCTGTGCACAAAAGAGTCATGGAGTATCCAACGCTAACGGTCCTATAACAACCTCTTGCGGTACGCCCAAAATTACTTTTACGCCTGAAGATGCCTCTCCGCTAAGAATGAGATGCTGTGTTCTGTTCGCTAGAAACGCCTTCGGTACGGTCATATAGCGTGTCTTATATTTCGTATGTCCGTATTTTGGTCACTAGGCGGCAGTACCGAGCTATGTGAAACGCCTTCTGGAAGTCGAGGAACACAGAGTCAACCTGGGCGCCGGTTTATACCGGTGTCTGGGTCTGATGGACGGATAAGGCGGGCTCAGTTTCACACGGTTGTTGTTTTCGGAAACAGGCGATGAAAAACAGCTTTGAGAAACACCCGAGTCGTCAGCACCAAACATTCATTTCAAAGAATCTCCATCTACATCTACATGGATACTCTGCAAATCACATTCAAGTGCCTGGCAGAGGGTTCATCGAACCACCTTCACAATCTCCTTTAGCGCGCGGAAAGAATGAACACTCTGTACGAGCTCTGATTTCCCTTATTTTATCGTTGTGATAGTTCCGCCCTATGTAGGTCGGTGTCAACAAAATATTTTTGCATTCGGAGGAGAAAGTTGGTGATTGGAATTTCGTGAGAAGATTCCGTCGCAACGAAAAGCGTCTTTCTATTAACGATTTCCAGCCCAATTCCTGTATCATTTCTGTGACTCTCTCTCCCATATTTCGCGATAATACAAAAACGTGTTGCCTTTCTTTGAACTTTTTCGATGTACTCCGTCAGTCCTATCTGGTAAGGATCCAACACCGCGCAGCAGTATTCTAAAAGAGGACGGACAAGCGTAGTGTACGCATTCTCCTTAGCAGGTCTATTACATTTTCTAAGTGTTCTGCCATAAAACGCAACCTTTGGTTAGCTTTCCCCACGAAGTTTTCTATGTGTTCTTTCCAATTTAAGTTGTTCGTAATTTTAATACCTAGGTATTAAGTTGAATTTACGGTTTCTAGATTAGACTGATTTATCGTGTAACCGAAGTTTGAGTTCCTTTTGGCACTCATGTGGATGACCTCAGACTCTTCGATATTTAGGGTCAACTGCAACTTTTCGCACCATTCAGATATTTTTTCTAAATAGTTTTGCAGTTTGTTTAGGTCATCTGATGACTTAATTAGTCGATAAGCGACAGCGTCATCTGCAAACAACCGAAGACGGTTTCTCAGATTGTCTACCAAATCGTTTATATAGATAAGGAACAGCAAAGGGCCTATAACACTACCTTTGGGAACACCTGAAATCACTTCCGTTTTACTCGATGACTTTCCGTCAATTACTACGAACTGTGACCTCTCTGACAGGAAATGGCAAATCCAGTCACATAACTGAGACGATATTCCATAAGCACGCAATTTTACTACGAGCCGCTTGTGTGGTACAGTGTCAAAAGCCTTCCGGAAATCCAGGAATACGAAATCCATCTGAAGTCCCTTGTCAGTAGCATTCAGCACTCCATGTGAATAAAGAGCTAGTTGTGTTTCACAGGAACGATGTTTTCTAAACCCATGTTGACTGTGTGTCAATAGACCGTTTCCCTCGAGGTAATTCATAATGTTCGAACACAATATACGTTCTAAAATCCTGCTGCATATCGACGTTAACGATATGAGCCTGTAATTTAGTGGATTACTCCTACTAGCTTGCTTGAATATTGGTGTGACCTGCGCAACTTTCCAGTCTTTGGGTACGGATCTTTCATCGACCGAACGGTTGTATATGATTGTTAAGCATGGAGCTAATGCATCAGCATACTCCGAAAGGAACGTCATTGGTATACAGTCTGGACCAGAAGACTTGCTTTTATTAAGTGATTTGAGTTGCTTCACTACTCCGAGGATGTTTACTTCTACGGTACTCAAGTTGGCAGCTGTTCTCGATTCGAATTCTGGAATATTTACTTCTTTTGTGGAGGCATTTCGGAAGGCTGTGTTTAGTAAATCTGATTTGGCAGCACTGTCTTCGATAGTATCTCCATTGTTATCGCGCAAAGAAGGCATTGTTTGTTTATTGCCGCTAACATACTTCACATGCGACCATAATCTCTTTGGATTTTCTGCCAGGTTTCGAGACAAAGTTTCGTTGTGGAAACTGTTATAGGCGTCTCGCATTGAACTCCGCGGTAAGTTTCGAGCTTCTGTAAAGGTTCGCCAATATTGGGGATTTTGCATCTGTTTAGAGTGGAAATAAGTGGACAAAATTCAAGAGTGTTTTACAATAGAGGAATGTGCCGAGCAAAGTTGTTAGGAGAGAAAGACCCGCTGTGGTTCGACAGCCCTATTAAAAAGCTGCTTCTAAAGCAAAGAGAGCTTCACTATAAGCTTAAATGCGTAAATATAAATAAGTCATGTTTATTCCCAAAAACTGTAGAGTATGTAACTACACTACTGGCCATTAAAATTGCTACACCACGAAGATGACGTTCTACAGACGCGAGTATTTAACCGACAGGAAGATGCTGTGATATGCAAATGATTAGCTTTTCAGAGCGGTGGTGACACCTACAACGTGCTGACATGAGGAAAGTTTCCAACCGATTTCTCATACACAAACAGCAGTTCACCGGCGTTGCCTGGCGGAACGTTGTTGTGATGCGTCGTGTAAGGAGGAGAAATACGTACTATCACGTTTCCGACTTTGATAAAGGTCGGATTCTAGCCTATCGCGATGTCTCGATCCCTGAGTCAACAGATGGGGACGTTTGCAAGACAACAACCATCTGCACGAACAGTTCGACGACGTTTGCAGCAACATGGACTATCAGCTAGGAAACCGTGGGTGCAATTACCCTTGACGCTTCATCATAGACAGGAGCGCCTGCGATGGTGTACTCAACGACGAACCTGGGTGCACGAATGGCTAAACGTCATTGTTTCGGATGAATCCAGGTTCTGTTTACAGCATCATGATGGTCGCATCCGTGTTTGGCGACATCGCGGTGAACGCACATTGGAAGCGTGTGTTCGTCATCGCCATACTGACGTATCACCCGGCGAGATGGTATGAGGTGCCATTGGTTACACTTCTCGGTCACCTCTTGTTCGCATTGACGGCACTTTGAACAGTGGACGTTACATTTCAGTTGTGTTACGACACGTGGCTCTACCCTTCATTCGATCCCTGTGAAATCCTACATTTCAGCAGGATAATGCACGACCGTATGTTGTAGGTCCTGTGCGGGCCTTTCTGAATACAGAAAATGTCGACTGGTACCGTGGCCAGCACATTCTCCAGATCTCTCACCAATTGAAAACGTCTGGCCAATGGTGGCCGAGCAACTGGCTCGTCACAATACGCCAGTCACTACTCTTGATGAACTGTGGTATCGTGATGAAGCTGCATGGGCTGCTGTACCTGTACACGCCATCCAAGCTCTGACTCAATGCCCAGGCGTATCAAGGCCATTATTATGGCCAGAGGTGATTGTTCTGGGTACTTTATTTCTCAGGATCTATGCACCAAATTGCGTGAAAACGTAATCACATGTCAGTTCTAGTATATTGTATATGTCCAATGAATACCCGTTTATCATCTGCATTTCTTTTTGGTGTAGCAATTTTAATGGCCAGTAGTGTAGTAAGCACTCTATTATTCAGAAAATAAATATCTCTCTTATTAGCTCCATGGTTGGGAGGGCACATTAGCTGCATAGCAGGTTTTTAGCAGCGAGTCAGTATGCACCATGGATGGTAGCAATTTTTTTTATTTGATTTTAAGCTAGCGCTGTTTCAGCCTTATGTTATTTTATGATACCAAAAACGACTACGGAGCATATAATCGCTCTGCCTCGGATCGGGAAAAATACCGATTCAGTGTAGGCACTAACGACGGGCGACGTCGGACGGCACAGTTCACATTATCGGACTACATAGAATCGTGAGAAAGACGGGTCTAACTTGCGTGTTACCTCTAGAAGTCTCCGCCACGCGCCGCTTCGGAGCGCCACCGGTGGTTGCTTATGGACGTGCGCGGACGACGAAGTCTCCATCACGGCACCTCTGTGTGCGTTGCTCCGTTTGTTAACACGGGGGTAACTAGAAAGACCGATGCGTCCCCGCCAGGACTGAGCCACATGTCCGCGCTGCTTCTGTGTGCATCGGGCCCTAGACAGTCCTGTTACGGCAAAATCTCGCGACAAGCGTGCAATGTTTGTTTTACGGCCCCCGGTCCCGCCAGCTTTCTCCGTGACTTAACAGTCGCTGGTCCGGGGACCGTAGTCGCTGTCTTCCGCGAAGAAACGGCCGGCGAAAAGCACGTCACCCTCTGCTGGTGTAACTCTCTCATCTCATTTCCATTTTCGTCACGGTAGCGTTTTTTAGCATTAATGCGAATGGCGGGTAGTAGTTAGAAGCAGGGCCGCACTGAGAGAATGTTGAGACCAGTCCCGGCCAAGGGCGCGGGCACAGAAGGGATGTGAAAACTGGCCGTAAAAGAAAAACCAGGAAAGGAGGACCGTCTATCAACCACGAGAGGTCCACGAGTATCTCTCGTATTCCCATATTCCGTCTACGAAAAAGCATTTCGATCGGCCTGAACGCTCGGCTGTGAACGCACGCCGCTGCCGCAGTGAACTGCTACTTACACAGCTCTCCCTGATTCAACAATGTAGTTCTTGCTGCTGCTTCGCTACAGTATTGTAGGACCTCAAATGAGCGGGTACTGTAACAAAATGCTTGTTCCCTTCCCTCAAAGCTAGTAAATTCAAAGTAATACGATAATAAAACACAGTTTCTGGAAAGATATGTTTTTTAAACTCTTGGTTATAGCTATTTCTTACTAGCCTGATACTCATAGCTTCGCCTGTGTACCTGTATGGTACATATATTGCACATATCTGCTCTTCCCCCATAACGTAGTCCATTTCCTCCTTCTCTCCTCCTCCTCCTCATCCTCTCTCTCTGTATATCGCCTCATCCTCCTCCACCCTCCTGTCTCTCTGTTCATCTCATACTCCCCCTCTGTCCATTTTCTCCTACCCCCTATTTCTGTCCACTTTCTCCCCTCTCTTCCTTTTTCATCTGTCCACTAATCATATCCTCTGCCCCATACACCACCCTTCCTCGCCCTTTCCTGTGTCCATCCCTTCATACCCCCATTCTCGGTCCATTACCTTCTCCCTTTTTCTCTGTCCACTTCCTTTCCCATCTCACTGTCCATCTCCTCCTACCCCTTTCTACGTTCAACCTTGCCCTTCCACACCTATGGCCCCTGGGATGCATTCGATACTATCTGCACAATGCAGGGTAGCTTAGATATCAGGAATTACCTATCCTTCTCACCCCACCAACACCCCGTATGGGAGATAGTGGCTCTTCCTCCCCCCCGTCCCCCCACAGCATTTCTTCGCAGACAATAATTAGTATGCGCGCCAAATTTGGTTGAAATCGATCCAATGGTTTAGGACTTTTTTCGTCTTGCCCCCCTTCATGAGGAAAATTAGTATCTGGCCTCCAGCCTATTTTGCTAATAAAATAGTCATTTTTTATCTTTATTGCATTTTCATTCATTCGGAAACAATGAAATGAACTATATTTAAAAATTCAGCAAACAAATATTACAAGAGCAATTTAAATTATTAAGTCCACTGTTATGGGAAGTTTCTCTAGACATGCTGTAATAGCGGAAACAGCCACACGAAGATCTTGTTTACATTTAGCTTTAAATGGTAGTTCGACTTCATAGCTACCAAAACTGAAAAGCCAGTCTCGCACATGTATGTTGTTGCAAAAGGAGCCATGATATTCATTGCATTTTGGATCAGAGTTAGGGAATTCCTTGCTAATATGTATCTCAAAGTCCAACCAAGACACTTCATTAAGTTTATTCTTCAATAAAGTATCACAAGTGAGATCAATAAGCGGTGGTTGCTCTTTTATATTTAAACATGATTGTCCAGGAGCATTTTTGATTGGGTTTTCAATCCAGCTAAATTACTCTCCGTTCGGTTTTGCTACAGCTCTATTTTAAAAAACGCCTTCACTTTTTTATTCCAAGTTGCCTGATCATCGTAAAGTGAAGTGTTAGCAATATTTAAGTTTTCAAAAATGTCGGTGAGCTAAGCCATTTTCAGTAGAAAATCTCCGTTGCTGAAGCAGTCTGCCAACGTGTGACTTTCCTCCTTTAAGAAACATGTACCTCATACCTCAGTTGATTCTTTTTAGTACTAAACCGCTTGAAAGCCACTAAGCATTACTAGACAAGAGCAGTTGAGTGTGATCCTCACTTTAAAAAGTCTTGAATTCATAGATTTTGCCTGAATAATATTAACTGTTTCTATAACCGTTTGCAGCACAGCACTTCATGAAGGGGTGGGCTGAGTTGTTTAGCGGCCAGAGCCTCTCTGTGTTCATACAGTGAGTCCACATTGCATCAGGAGTTACCGCTCTAAATTTCGCCTGCAATACACCACGAATTCCAGACACTGACCGAGCTCCATGTGAACATAATTTAGTCACCTATTCCATGGTATCTCGCTTTAATTTGAAAAAATATTGATCGTGTCAAAAAGGCTTTGAGCTGTAGTATTTGCTCTAGAATGGCAATTCTTCTTGAATGTTAAATACATCAACGAAACGAATAGAAGCAATCAAATGGGCATCTTTATGAATGTCAGTCGCTTCGTTCGCTTGAAGTGCAAAACTGTTGCACCGCAGTCGTCAGAAATGTATAAAATTCGTTTACGCACTGTGTCTGTAGAGATAAGAATACTTCTCAGCTATTGAGCTGATGAGTCCGCAAATATTTTTAATATTGTATCAATCACTGCTGGTAAAACCAGAGTTCCTGCAACTGTGTGTGGTTTATTTCATTTAGAAATTCTATGCAAAATGTGGTGAGAGGCTAAAAGTACGTTAAAAGTCACATTCGTCATATTACCAAAGTTCTTCTGACAAGGGAACCTCCCCATCGCACCCCCCTCAGATTTAGTTATAAGTTGGCACAGTGGATAGGCCTTGATAAACTGAACACAGATCAATTGAGAAAACAGGAAGAAGTTGCGTGGAACTGTGAAAAAATAAGCAAAATATACAAACTGAGTAGTCCATGGGCCACATAAGCAACATAATGGAATACGTGAGCTTAGGAGCGCCGTGGTAGCGTGAGCAGCTGCAGAACGAAAGGTCCTTGGTTCAAGTCTTCCCTCGACTGAAAATTTTACTTTCTTTATTTTTGCATAGTTATTATCTGTCCGTTCGTTCATTGACATCTCTGTTCACTGTAATAAGTTTAGTGTCTGTGTTTTGCGACCGCATCGCAAAACCGTGCGATTAGTAGACGAAAGGACGTGCCTCTCCAATGGGAACAGAAAACATTTGATCGCAAGGTCATAGGTCAACCGATTCCTCCACAGGAAAACACATCTGATATATTCGATACGACACTGGTGACGGCATGTGCGTCACATGACAGGAATATGTTGTCGACCCACCTAACTTGTACACTTGGCGAATGGGTAAAAAGATTCTTCTACCTTGCCCGATTTAGGTTTCCTTGTGGATGTGATAATCACTCCCAAAAAAGTGATGAAAACATAAGAGTTTGTCACATAAACTGAAAATAAAAAATTAAACTTTTCACTCGATGGAAGATTTGAACCAAGGACCTTTCGTTGCGCAGCTGCTCACGTTACCACGAGACCACGGCGCTCCTGCGTTCCCCGCGTCCTTAATGTTGCTTATCTTCCCTTGAACTACTCAGTTTGTATATTTTGCTTATTTTTTCACAGTTCCATACAACTTCTTCCTGTTTTCTCAATTAATCTGTGTTCAGTTTTTCAAGGCCTATCCACTGTGCCAACTTATAACTAAATCTGAGGGGGGTGCGATGGGGAGGTTCCCTTGTGAGTAGACAGTAAAACATTTAGTTTCCTGACAAAATATTCTTTTGGTTTTCCATTAATTCGGGGTGTTTTGTTTCAAGATGTCTCTTTAACTTATTGGCCTTCACGCTATGAGGAGCTAAAATGGTTAAACAAATTCAACACGGCGGACGTTCTTCACAATGGATTGTAATTTTTGTGAAGCCTAGCAATAAATTGTTTTCATCAGACCTTGTTTTTGCCTGTGGGATATATCCTTCCCCTCTGCCGGTTGATGGACCACTGGTATCATAATGTCTGCCACTAACCAGGAACCATTTCATACTGCCATCAGGTCATCCTCGCCTAGCCTGAAAAACTGTGAAGGAGGCGTCGACATACAGGAGTCAAACCTTGCACTGCGCGCAATAGTCAAGTCACAACGGGTGATTCCGCCTGCGGCCGATGTCTCCCAGCTTGTAACACCATAGCTCTAATGCTGTACCGATTTATTTTGCTTTTGTTTCATTTAATGTTACTTTGCTGTGCTTCTGTAAATGTGTTTGTTTGAATAGATAACACAAAACTGTATACTCCTTTCTTTGTAAAAACTTTGAGTCATGGTCTGATTCTATGCGATGTAGTATATCTGTCGTTTAAATGCTTTGTCCCATTTGGAGGGAACAAAACTTGCTGTATATGATTGTAATTTTGTGTGAATAATTTTTTGTAGAGATGTCAATATGTGTAAATGTTTTGTTTTATTTAATGCATTTGGTTGCTGTTATGTAAACTGCTGATCCTCACTTAGGGCTCTTAGTTATTCTATATGTAAAAGTTGTTGTTGTTCCCCTCGGGAACGGAACTTTGTAGCGCGCGCAAATTGTGGTTGGCCTAGGTAGGAAAGGTGGAACTGATAGTCAGTCGGGGACGAGCTACGAGTCGGGGACGAGCTACCAAACTGTGCTCTGCCATGTAAAAGATGCATATTGTGCTGGTTCCGAGAGAGACTTTTTCTGCTTCTTTCCAATGCCTCGGATGGATGGATAAATAGCTGGAACTATTCTGGAATTTGTATCTATCATCGCCACCAAGAAATGACAGAGTCCAGCAATTCTGCCTGCAATTCCACCTACCAACATGCAGTTGCCACCACATTGCGCAATCATTGCATCGGAATGCTATAATGATGTACAGTGAAAGATCAGCTTAATGGATGTGTTAGTGTGTTCAAATATAAGGTAATTTATATCTGAATTTATATACCAACCTTGATTTTTCTCCTCATCATAACACCTCTCAGGTTCCTCTCCGTTTGAACTAAAGTGATTTCCGAGTGTCCTTACTGAAAGAAATTAAAGCCTAGAGTTTTGCTAATTGATGCCTCTTGAACATAGTAAAAGGAAAGTTAAATTTAATGTGGCAAAAGAGTGGGTTAAAGTTAATGATGCTTGCTGAAAATAATTTTCCTACTAAAACTGCTTATTAATGAGTTGTTGCCTACTTCAAAATTAAAAGTTCTTAAGATTGAGGCTTATAAAGTTTTGCTTAGTGAATGATCACATTACTGCCTGTTTTAAATCGCAGAAGGTGAGTCAGTATCTTACGTATATGTTAATTTTGTGTTTCACTGTAGTAAAAATGGAAAACTGCAGTTGTGAAACGTTATATACTTATGTTTGCTAAGTGTATGTTTCTCTTGTGTATAGGAAGTGCATATTAATAACATAACAGGATCCACAGTTTGTCTATTGTATTAATGCTGGGTAATTAGTAACGGAAAGACCACTAATTATAAAAAACCATAATTTCTTTAAAGCCTGAAAGTAATAGGGTGTTTCGGTATCTCTTATAATTTTGCAAATAGTTTCTGCTGCTCTAACCGTTAGTTTCAATCTTACCGTAAACATATGTATGTGTCAGAGTTCATTGCACTCGCGTGTGACAAAGTATAGGTTGTGTTTATTCGTTAAAATTACTAATAACTATTTTCTTAAACGAGAATGTTAATCATTCTCTTGCCTAATTAGGCTGGCGACCGTTTTCTTTATCAGTTGAACAGTACAGATAGGCAAAATTTTGTTCGTACTGTTCAAATATTTACGTAATTCTGACTTTCATTTTCGATAAGCCATTCCCGTTAGGTACAGCACGGTCAACCTAGCAAAATTACTCTCAGAGGGTAACACTGCTCTGTTGCTTTATACCATAATTGGTTTTACTAGATAATTATATTTCACGACCTGCCTCCTACTTTAAGGTTATGGTATAGCAGTAGCAGACAGGAGTGTTATACGTGGCTTTTCCGTGACAGGACTAATTGTTCTGTTGGGACATCGTATGTACTAAGCCAAACTTGGTATTTGATTGAATAAGCTACGTAAATGCTGTTGGAGTGTTATAAGCTCGGCCGACCATTTCAAATGATGCTATCAGTATGACCACGGTTTCACTGTCGCCGATCGCATCTGGCGTCGGGCGAAATTCAATCCAGATAAACGGCATCTTTGTTCGAAAGAAAAGATAAACGTAAGTGTTTGCTGAAAGGTCTTTTTTCAAAATAGTGTGCCCCCCCCCCCCCTGCTCCCACCACCGCCACCCTCAACCTCCTCCGTGGGTCGCGCCCCCACAGATCGAGAACCACTGGTTTAGTGGGTGTGGAACATACACATATACATATTTATTTTATTTATTTATTTATTTCATTAACAGTACAGAGTAACCCACCGCCTTGAAAATGTAAGGTGGGTCAGATGCTTCTGAATCTAATAACAAAGACTTCTCATTATTACAATCTTATTGGTATACAGTTGTTAATGCTTTTTTTAAAATAATATAAAGAACGTAATATATAAAGATATATCCGTATCCGGTGCATTTAAACCGTATGGGACTAACTAACGATGAAGTATGCGTATGCGGAGAAACTGGAACACCAGAACATGTCGCAGTGCTGTGCAACACGCTAGCACAAGCGAGACCTATACAGAACGACAATGACATCGCCAGAATAATACGTAATCCCGATGACTGGAACACAATAAATAGCGTAGCCGATATTGTATCGAACACTCTGCACAAAGAATACAAGCGCCAAAACCCGTATGGAAGAAGGCGTAGACAAGCACAAACAACACGACAAACCACATGGGAGGACACAAATACGACCACAGATTCCAGCAATGCATGACACTGCATGCCACAACAGTCACAAACAACACAACAATCATAAAACAATAAACACCGGCACCACATACTAAGTCTGTAGTAATAAGGCAGTGTCGCTTGAGAGGAGAATGCTCGAAGAACTTCTATTCCGAGGCTCCTCCTCCCCAATTCCATCCTACATAGTGTTTAAAGTATACTGCACACAAGCTGTAATGTATTGCTCGTCTTATCGTGTGCAGCAGAAGTATATTCTCTTCTCTGTTCAAAGCTACAATCAATGAATTTTATATATCAGAAATGTATTAAGTTATTTAAGGTGGTGGTTGTTGGGATGTTTTGGGGGACTAAATTATTTAAGGAATAATGCATTCAAGTAGCAATGAACTATATTCTGTTTCTACTAACAAGTTACAAACATGAGTGTATTTCTCATGTAAAGCTAAAATACATGTATTTCGTGTATTAAGTGCTCAATCAGCATTTAATCTGTATAATCTGTGTAAACATACATTAGCACACACCGTTTCAGATGAGAATAGATCGAGGTTTTACCGAGACGTTCTCATCTGAAATAGGTAGAAATAGGCCATTATTAAGCAACATGCTACCAACATGCACTTACCTCTACATACTATACATGCTACAAATTATTTTCACCACGCTCATTCTGTTACATTTTCTTTTTTTTCCCTTCGATATTTGCATTACATAAATTATACATATACATGCATTCATTGTTATATATGTATAAGGAGCGATCAAAAAGTTACCGTTAGAGGGCATTGCTGCAGCGTACATGCAAGATAGCGCGACTCAAGTGCGGGTATATAAGCACAGACATGTAGGAAATTTAGGTGATTGGAGCTCATCAACACATAAACTCATAATAAATGCTCGACGTACCCTCCTCTTGTTTCTAAATACGCATGTACTCATCGAATCATGGACTGTTGCGCCCTTTCAAACGCTCCCTGGCGTTTTCGGAATGGTTTTGCAGGCTTTCATGACACGCTGATAAATTTCTGCATCTGGGTGTGCTGTGTTGACCAATTGTTTGAGGTGCGTCCACAGATTCGAAGGACTGAGGTCGGAGAAAGGCGCAGGCCAAGAAACTAGTCCTCCTCTACGTACCCATCTACCATGGTAGATACCAACCAGTGCATGTTGAACGCTTAGTCTGAAATGTGCTGGAGCTCCATCATGCATAAACTACACCGTCTTCATGGCCGAGCGGTTCTAGGCGCTTCAGTCTGGAACCGCGCGACCGCTACGGTCGCAAGTTCGAATGCTGCCTCGGGCATGGATGTGTGTGATGTCATTAGGTTAGTTAGGTTTAAGTAGTTCTAAGTTCTAGGGGACTGATGACCTCAGCTGTTAACCATTTTTCATATTTGAAGGGATATTGGAGGGTGTTCCGAGTAAAATCCTTGTAGGCATCACCTGTAAGACGTGCTGAAAGAACGTATGGCCCTACCAAGCAGTCACCTACAATTCCAGGCCACACATTAATCTTAAATGACCTTGATATTTATTCTGTACTGTAGCATGAGGATTAGGATTGGGTCATATGTGTCGGTTGTGGAAATTTGTTATTCTGCTTCTTCCAAACGTTGCTTCCTCTGTAAACAAAACTGAATTGAGAAGCAATGGATTGACGGTTGTCTAACAAATCAGAGGCAAAAATTCTCCCATGGCGGATGATCGGTAGGCATAAGGCTCTGCACACGATGAAGGTGATAGGGATACAAGAGTTGCTCGGGAAGTATCCTCCATGCTGATAATGGAGATGTACCACATGCCAGTACTTCTTATCTTGCGCTGATATATGGCTCTTCTTCGACAGCCCATAGAGTGTGCTCTTCCCAACCAGGGTGAAGAGCAGCACCTGGTCTTCCTCGGTCAGTAGTCTGTGGTGCAAGGATCCTGTATCGGCAACGCGACGATACACAGCACCAAAGGTTATGACTCGGCTGTCTTCGGTCTGGAAACACGGTCTGATACAGCTGTGCAGTCTCATGTCTTCTCAATTGGCGCAACAGCACATAAAAATCATGACTGCTTGCTCACGAAATGAATATCCTGCCTTGTTCGAACGGAACACCTTCATCTAACGTACTACCTGTAGTACATGAACACAGTGGATTAGACGAAGGCAGACGAAAGACTAATGTAAACAAATCCCCCTGGAAACACAGCGCCTTCTAGGATACAACGAGTCCATGGGTGCATAGCTAAGTGAAGTTGCTGGGTAGTACCTGGAAAGGCATTGTATTTGATAAGCCTAAAACCGAGGAATTTCAGATTATTTTTTATATGAACTTTTGTTGTTTTTCTGTAAGGAAACTGTCTCCAAGAGTATTTTTGAAACACATTATATATGTATATATACTAATGGCCATTAAATTTGCTACACCAAGAAGAAGTGCAGATGATAAACGGGTATTCATTGGACAAATATATTATACTAGAACTGACATGTGATTACATTTTCACGCAATTTGGCTGCATAGAGCCTGAGAACACAGTACCCAGAACAACCACCTCTGGCCGTAATAACGGCCTTGATACGCCTGGGCATTGCGTCAAACAGAGCTTGGATGGCGTGTAGAAGTACAGTTGTCCATGCAGCTTCAACACGATACCACAGTTCATCAAAAGTAATGACTGGCGTATTGTGACGAGCCAGTTGCTCGGCCACCATTGAACAGACGTTTCAATTGGTGAGAGATCTGGAGAATCTACTGGCCAGGGCAGCAGTCGAACATTTTCTGTATCCAGAAAGGCCCTTACAGGACCTGAAACATGCGGTCGTGCATTATGCTGCTGAAATGTAGGGATCGAATGAAGGGTAGAGCCACGGGTCGTAACACATCTGAAATGTAACCTCCACTGTTCAAAGTGCCGTCAATGCGAACAAGATGTGACCGAGACATGTAACCAATGGCACCCCATACCATCACGCTTCCAATGTGCGTTCACCGCGATGTCGCCAAACACGGATGCGACCATCATGATGATGTAAACAGAACCTGGATTCATCTGAAAAAATGACGTTTTGCCATTCGTGCGCCCAGGTTCGTCGTTGAGTACACCATAGCAGGCGCTCTTCTGTGTGATGCAGCGTCAAGGGTAACCGCAGCTGATAGTCCATGCTGCTGCAAACGTCGTCGAACTTTTCGTGCAGATGGTTGCTCTCTTGCAAACGTCCCCATCTAGACGAGGCTCCACGTTCCGTTACAGCCATGGGGATAAGATGCCTGTCATTTCGACTGCTAGTGATGCGAGGCCGTGCGTATTACCCACCTGAACCCACCGATTCAATATTCTGCTAACAGTCATTGGTTCTCGACCAAAGCGAGCAGCAATGTCGCGATACGATAAACTGCAATCGCGATAGGCTACAATCCGACCTTTATCAAAGTCAGTATTGTTATGGTACGCATTTCTCCTTCTTACACGAGGCATCACAACAACGTTTCACCAGGCAACGCCGGTCAACTGCTGTTTGTGTATGAAAAATCGGTTGGAAACTTTCCTCATGTCAGCACGTTGTAGGTGTCGCCAGCGGCGCCAACCTTGTGTGAATGCTCTGAAAAGCTCTCTCTCTCTCTCTCTCTCTCTCTCTCTCTCTCTCTCTCTATTCGTTTAGTCGGTTCCGACTCTTCGTGACCCCATGAACCAAATCGCGCCACTTTTTCCTGTCTTGCACTTTCTCCCGTAGACCTTCCAGGTTGGAACACATTGCTTCTGTGATGCCATCGATCCATCTCATCCTCTGACGTCCTCTTCTTCTAGTTCCTTCAATCTTCCCCAGCATTAATGTTTTTTCCAGCGAGGCATGCCTTCGCATTGTGTGTCCAAAGTAGGTCAGCTTTTGTTTTAAGATTAGACCTTCCAGGGAGAAATCTGGTTTAATTTGCTCCAATATTGATCTGTTGGTTCTCTTTGCAGTCCATGGAACTCTAAGAAGTTTCCTCCAACACCACAATTCGAAGGAGTCAATTCTTCGCCGTTCAGCCTTTCTAATGGTCCAGGACTCACATCCATACATCACAACTGGAAAGACCATAGCCCTCACAATACGGATCTTTGTTGCTAGTGTTATATCTCTGGACCTTATAACCTTGTCAAGGTTTGACATGGCCTATCTACCGAGTAACAGGCGTCTCCGGATTTCATGGCTGCAGTTACCGTCAGCAGAGATCTGGGAACCGAGATGACTGAATGTGGTCACTACCTCCATGGTTTCTCCTGCTATATCCCACGAATTGGTAGGTGTAGTTGCCATAATTTTCGTTTTCTTCACATTCAGCATAAGACCAGCCTTTTCACTTTCGTCTTTCACCTTCAGTAAGAGTGTTCTCAAATCTTCTTCACTTTCTGCCAACAGGATCGTATCATCCGCGTACCTGAGGTTGTTTACATTTATTCCAGCTATTTTAATTCCTGTTTCTCCTTCATCTAGCCTCGCATTCCTCATGACATGTTCTGCATACAGATTGAATAAGTACGGTGACAGTATGCAGCCTTGCCGGACCCCTTTCTGAATCTTTATCCATTTTGTTGTTCCATACATAGTTCTCACCGTGGCTTCTTGGTCAAGGTATAAACTCCGTATCAGATGAATGAGGTGATCTGGTACACCCATGTTTTTCAGTACGTTCCATAATTTGTTGTGATCGACGCAGTCAAAGGCTTTGGCGTAGTCAATAAAGCAGAGGTACACATCTTTCTGAAATTCTCTCGCTTTTTCCATAATCCACCGAATGTTGGCAATTTGATCTCTAGTTCCTCTTCCTTTCCTAAATCCAGCTTGTTCTTCTGGCAGCTCTCGATCTAGATATTGGCGAAGTCTATTTTGTAAGATTTTCAACATAACTTTGCTAGCATGTGAAATGAGTGCGATTGTTCGGTAATCTGAGCATTCTTTAGAAATTTTTCTTCTTTGGAATGGGGATGAATACTGATCTTTTCCAGTCTTCTGGCCACTGCTGCGTGATCCATATTTTTTGACATATTGAGTGCAGCACTTTCACTGCATCCTTTCCAGTGGCTTTAAACAATTCTGCTGGTATTTCATCATGTCCACTAGTTTTGTTATAAGCCATATTTTCAATGGCCCACTGGATTTCGCTCTCCAAAATATCTGGCTCTAGTTCTAAATTAACATTAACATCAGCAGTAGGAGCCCTGTCATGATGCAGTTCTTTCTTGTATAGGTCTTCTACATATTCTGCCCATCTTTCCTTAACATCCTCTGCTTCACTCAGATCTTTCCCGTTTCTATCTTTTATCATTCCAATTTTTGCCTGGAATTTTCCTTTAATTTCTCTAATTTTCTTATAAAGATCTCTTGTCTTCCCCATTACGTTACTATCTTCAACTTCCTTGCACTGTTCATTAAAGAATATATTTTTATCTCTTCTAGCTAATTTCTGAAAATCTTTATTTAATTCAAACATAGCTGATCTATCTCCCTTGATTTTTGCTTTCCTTCGTTCTTCTGCAACTTGCAGTGCCTCAACTGATAGCCATCTAGCCTTCTTACTGTTCCTTTTCTTGGGAATGTGTTTCTCTGCGGCCTCCAGCTGTAATACATTAAATCTGTTTTGTACCTCTGCAGCATAGTCGGAGGGTATAGAGTTAAGGTCGTATCTGCAAGTTGGGATACTTTTTGGTACATTCTGAAGTTTCAGCCGAAATTTTGCAATCAGGAGCTCATGATCTGATCCGCAGTCAGCCCCAGGTCTTGTAGCTGACTGAACCGCGCTCTTCCACCTCTGATTACAAAGTATGTAATCAATTTGGTTCCGGTGTTGGCCATCTGGCGAAGTCCAGGTATATAGGCGTCGTTTTGCTAATCATTTGCATATCACAGAATCTTCTTCCTGTCGGTTAAATTTCGCGTCTGTAGCACGTAATCTTCGTGGTGTTGCAAATTCAATGCCAAGTAGTGTATATATTTGGTTTTGCCTAGTTGTCACTTTATTTATGGCAAATCATGAAAATTCGTTGGTGCGGCTGCAGTGTCGGCGCTTTTCTGCAGTCAAGCTACATGCAAACCACCAACAGGACATGTTGAAATAATGTGTTCAACCTTTTCCTCTCGCTTCCTCGTTCAGCCCTTACAGAATTGCTCAAAGGAGCCCGTCCAACATCCTGGCTTACAGATTCCGTCTTCTATTCCCAATATATTATAAACGTGGCAGCAGCATACAGTTAATCAAGATTGTATCAACATGTGTTCGTGCCAAATGGCTAGTGTTCCATTTTGTGTTACACCTTCTTGCATTATTTTGTGAGGAAATAATAGTTTATTACTCTCTAGTTTCTAGATCGTATTTCAACTGTCTTTCCACCTTCCTACAAGCCGTTAGGTTTGTGGTTATTCTTTATCTGAGCTGACTGTGAACGGAGATTTTGACGATAGTGATTTAAATTGAACAGTGACCGGTCGATACAAATATTTTGATATTTCAGAGTAAGTCTGCAATACTGAATAAACTCTGTTTATTTTTACTTCTAATTAAGTCCTGATTTCCTTTCGAGATGGTCTAGTGTTATCCAGAGCATTCTTCTTGTTCTTCTTAAGGCGCCTTCTACTGACGGAGTTTGGCGGTCCGTGTAGCCAGCATGGAAGGCATCGCGTGACCTGCAACTGTACCATCTCCGAATGTCCTTCAGACACGAGTTCCTTCATCTTCCAACAGAACTTTCTCCTTGTAGTTTGCCTTTAGTGATCAGTTGTAGTAACTGGTGTCTTTCGCCTTTTAAACTGTGTCCTAGATGTTGACTTTTTGTTTTATAGCGAGCAATAGTTCTTTTTGCTTTTTCATTCGATGATATGCATAAGACACGACAACAGAGATACATTTCAAAGTCATCAGTTTATTTCTCTAAATATTGGTCAAGGCTCCAGCTTACGCATACATAGAGAAAAAAATGGAGAAAACTCAGCAACGAATCATTCGCATTCACAGCTGCAGACTAAGATCTGATCTTATGAAAAGTTTTTCGTGCTAATAAAATGTCTGCTGGTCTGTTCTATTCTAGATTTGATCTCTTTCTTGCAGCCACGCTGCTCACCCATTGCAGTGCCCAAGTTCTTCAAAGAGGATACTTGTTCGACCTTAGTATAGGTGTCCGGCCAACCAGATTTGTGTTCCCTGTGATTTCCCTAAATCACTCCAGGCAAATGCCGGGATAGTTCCTTGGAAAGGGTGCGGTCGATTTCCTTCCCCATCCTTAACCTAGTCAGAGCTTGTACTCCGTCTCTGATGACTTCGATGTCGACGAGACACTTAATCTTCTCCGTACCTAATGTGGTTGGTTATCGTTACGCTTATAATTATCCCGTTGCCACTTCCGCCAACTCTTACCTGAAAATCGCTTCGGAGTAAATGTTAAACAAGAGAGATCCTGACAAACGCCTTAACTGATTGTAGCCGCTTCTGATATTCCTTAGCCAGCTTTTACATCTGCGGTCTGATTCCAATACAGCACGCTGGTGATGTGTAAATCGTTTTGGTCTGTACCAGTTGACCTCAATCTCCACCATCTTTTTATAACTCACGCAGTCAAAGGCCTTTTTAAAGTCGTTGGAACAAGCGTACACATTGACATTCATATCTCTGCACCTCTGCACTAGCACATTCAATGAGTAAAGTGCTTCACGAGTTAAACCTCATTTCGGAAGTCAAACTGGGTCACGTCCGTTTGGGATGCACATTTATCCAGAGCAACAGATATATGAAAAAATACCATGTTTTACGAGACTGGTCAAAAGTTAACCTGAATGAGTGTTTAACTCTGTAGCAGTAAAACTGAAATTTTACTCCTATAAGGTACAATTAGTTTCATTTTCACTTACCCAAGGACTGAGTAACTATAAATTTAAAATATTATAACGTCTTTTGCGATGTGGAGATTGTTTGGTGTCCAATATTTAAAAAAACTGAAAATGTGGTGTAACGTTACCCCAGTTGACTGTACGTGCGTCATTCCTCCCCGTTTCACATTAAGCACTCCCCTTGCTGCACAGTGGAATAACAGTAGTAGTATACCTTTCGTCTGTGGACAAGGAAAACTCATGATGGACTGCTGATTCTTTATTCAGTTTTACACGACAAAGGTATTGTAGTGCACTTGAAAAAAAAATCATGCCTTACTGTATGGGTATACATCTATAATTAATCCCAAATAAAGCACAATTTTCTGCGCTATAAGAGAGGGGAAAGAAGTGTGAAATTTCAAGATCGAAGAAATGTCGTCGCAATATTAGAAAGGATCCAAAGTGTATGAGTGCAACACGGCCCCACATACGGTCGCAACACTATGAATTCTCCATTCTGACTGCATAGTTGCACAAACTGGAGAGGGGAAGTGTGCTTGGTTCAGTCCTAGATTGCAAAAAGTCTATTCTGACGGCCAATTTGAAGGTGGTTTTGGGAGATTTCTCACATTCATCGTCTCATATACTGGCTTTGGGCTACACTTTACATTAAAAAATGTAGATAATAAAATCTATTTTGCTCAACTTCGGTTATGCTGGTACAATAAAAACTGCAAAGAATGAAAATAATATCACAAGTCCTCTAAAGTGATCAGATAAACTCCCAAAGTTTCGTACATGGCATTAAGTTCAATAGACTTTATTTAAAAGTTTCGACTTCGAGGAGAATTAATGAGCTTTTTCTCAGTCATATCGCCGTTTTTCCTTTCTTATATCAAATTTTCAGTTTCATCCAAGCATTGATGGAATCCGAATAAATATTTTTGTGAATATTTTATAGCTTTATTCGATAATTCATTGTATACCCTCGATTTCATCCCATGAGGATATCATTTCAGATAGCACCCATATATTTTATACTCTCTCTCTCTCTCTCTCCCTATCTCTCATGATACAGTTTCAGGAATATCGGATGATTTATTCAAGAGAAAGAGCTTCACAAATCGAGCAAGTCAATGACGCACTGTCCATGTCTGGCCCTTATGCAAGCAGTTATTCGGCTTTGGCACAGGTTGACAGAGTTGTTGGATCTGTTCTTGAGGGACATCGTGCCAAATTCTGCTCATTAGCAGATTAGACGGTCTGGTTGAAGGGCCTTGCTCCTAATGCTCCAAACGTTGTGAGTTGGGGATAGATCTAACGACCTCGCTGGCCAAGGTAGAGTTTGGCAGGCACGAAGACAAGCAGTAGAAATTATCGCCGTGTTCAGACGGGCGTTATCTCGCTGAAATGTATGTCTAAGATGGCTTGCCATGAAGGGCAACAAAACGGAGCGTAGAATATCGTCGACGTACTTCTGTATTATAAGGGTGCCGCTTATGATAACCAGAGAGGTCTTGGAGCGAAAAGAAATGGCACCCCAGACCATCACCCCTGGCTGCCAGCCTTATGACGTTCGATAGGTTGGTATCTCACCGATGTCATGGATGTTTCCAAAGACGTCTTCGACCTGCAGTCTCACTGACTGGAGCAGAATTGTCTTTAGTGATAAGTCCCGCTTCGAACTCAGCTCCGATGTCCAGCGAAAACGTCTTTTCTTTGAATCGCCTACATGTCTTTCAGTTGAACTTGACAAGGGCTAAAACGATATTCAATAATTAGACGAACTACGATTTGTAAATTAAGTTTTCTTAAGATTATTCCTATGAATCTGAGTCCTGGCATGTAACCTAACTACAGCCGAGTGAAGATCGATCTTAAATCGCTATGGATAAACGTCAAATAGGTATTTTAACCTAGATTGTCTTGCAACGGTGCACTCACATTGACTTTCTCGCTTCAGTTATGTTATGAATATAACCTGTTTCTTAATATGCGTTAGAATATTACCAATTTTACACCTATTATTTTCTCTTTCAGGTAAACATGGCCACTTGAGAATGAAGGAGGTGTTTCGCCAGTGCTCATTCCTTCTGTGGTATGTACATGTTGAAAATCGTAGCCATAATACAAATACTTACTGAACGAGCATTGCCGTTAGTGCTACTGAAAGACTGTGTCGCGATAAATTAGGTTAGACGTATGTATTGCGTTTTGAGAAATTGACATACTTGAAATACTTTGAAAAAGCTGCGGGACCATGCATATTTATCGGCTGATGGCAAATACTTACGACGTGATTGCGGACTACACTGTTTACTGAGGCCGGCCGGAGTGGCCGAGCGGTTCTAGGCGCTCAGTCCGGAGCCGCGCGACCGCTACGGTCGCGGGTTCGAATCCTGCCTCGGGCATGGATGTGTGTGATGTCCTTAGGTTATGTTTAACTAGTTCTAAGTTCTAGGGGGCTAATGACCACAGATGTTAAGTCTCATAGTACTCAGAGCCATCTGAACCATTTTTTGTTCACCGAGGGATATTTCATAATTGGACTTTGAATCTGTTCATCTTTGATAGTTATTTATTGTTAGAAGCAATCGTTCGTAAACGTAAATGGACAAGGATCTCATTGATTGCTTGAAATAATGTTGGAAATATGCAATGAATTCTATTAGATGCAATGGATCAGGACACGAAACCTATTCCCCATTGGGCTCCCAGATTCCCGCATCTGGATCCTTGGGCTTGGTGCATATACCTATGTAAGTGCGCACATGCGTACAAAAAAATTTCTTGTGGTGCCATCTTACGCAGTAACCATGTATGAACTGTAACAATTTACAAGAAACGCCTTCTTGTATGCTTCGTGTATAAATAAAAAAAAATCATGTGCAGCATAGAAAAGGCGTTTTCTGGTAAACTACTGCGGCTGACTTGCGTACGAAGGTATGTAGACGTGTCTGCAGATACCATAAATAGTTTCGTACATCATCAAAGACGCCCTACAGTAGGCAGTTCTGACCATCGTCACCAGAGTTTTCAAGTATTATTTCGATGAAAGTTTTAAATTAAATTCAGCTTCAGATCGCCCTTCAAGCACAGGAGTATTGGTGTAAGAGAAATTTGAACATACAATCATATCCTGCAGTTTCGCTGTAGGATGATCAAAACGAACTTCCTGTGCAGTGATCTGCGGATCACGACGTACAAGAATACGAGTAATTAGTTCAGATAGTACCTGACCCTGGAAACATGATGATCTTGTAGAATATAAAATGCCCAGCCTACTGAAAAAAAAGCGAGTGGTACCTTTAATGGAACCTGTATGTCTTATATTGAGTATGTCCTCTGTTCCTGTCAGCAGCCACAACTGCATTCGACGTTTTAATTGTGCGGTAAGCAGTTGCTACTAATTCGTGAGGCGTTTTGTGGCATATTCGAGAAGTCTCCATTTATTACTTGCATACAGTAGTTGCTGTATTTAAATAGCGGGTGCTCGTTTATACTAAGTGATGGCTTAACCCGTGTTGCAGTTTCACGTGAGAGGTGCGCAAAAAGCGGCACAGCGAAATTACTCTTGTACTTGGAGCATTAGTTGCGGTTACCTCGCCGACATACAGATCAATTGCTGGTGCTGAAAAACAGTGTGGTAATGAGACGTTTAATTTTTGTTCCGAGTAGTACCGGGCAATAGCAGCGTTTGGTGGCCTTAAGGTATCTTTTATGAAGTGCTATCACATTGAAGGCCAGAGCGCGACTGTGGCCTATGGAAAAACCAGCGAGGAGCTTACTTTAGTGCTGACAGTAAAACAAGGCGACGTTACACTGATGACGCCAGGTGGCAGCACTAGCACCAGCGAATGGTATACAAAATTTGTTGGGAGCCGGGAAGAAGCAATGCAGTCCTTGTCGCATTGCGGAAACGGAGTGATTTATCTGACGTCCAAAAGGGCATGATCATTGGCTTTCTGGGAAAGAGTGGAAGCACTTCCAGAATGGCTAAATTTGTTGCTGCCAAGGCCTCCCGTAGCAGGTGCCTGATTAATATACCCATGTTGACTGCTGTTCGTTGGCGACGAAGGCTGGAATTTGCACGCCTATACCGCAGCTGTTGGCCTCTCTAGATGAATCACGTTTATGCTCCATCGAAAGATGAGCGTTGGCATACACGGCGTGAAACGTCCAGAAGCAAAGACCCTGCAGTAATGGTCGGAAGGATCCAGGCCGGAGGAGGGAACATTATGGTCTGGCGAATAGTGTTCATTCTGCTGCAAGGCGCAGTGGATCATTACACGAATGCATCTATGCTTGGGGGCCATATCCACCCCAACATGCAGTTTGTTTTTCCCTTAGCGCAATGGCATCTACCACAAGGACAATGCAAGGTGTCATACAGCTCACAATGTACACTACTGGCCATTAAAATTGCTATACCAAGAAGAAGTGCAGATGATAAGCGAGTATTCATTGGACAAATATATTATACTAGAACTGACATGTGATTACATTTTCACCCAATTTGGGTGCATAGATCCTGAGAAATCAGTAGCCAGAACAACCACCTCTGGCCGTAATAACGGCCTTGATACGCCTGGGCATTGAGTCAAACAGAGCTTGGATGGCGTGTACAGGTACAGCTGTCGATGTAGCTTCAACACGATACTACAGTTCATCAAGAGTAGTGACTGGCGTATTGTGACGAGCCACTTGCTCGGCCACTATTGACCAGACGTTATCAATTGGTGTGCTGGCCAGGGCAGCAGTCGAACATTTTCTGTATCCAGAAAGGCCCGTACAGGACCAGCAACATGTGGTCGTGCATTATCCTGCTGAAATGTAGGTTTTCGCAGGGATCGAATGAAGGGTAGAGCCACGGGTCGTAACACATCTGAAATGTAACGTCCACTGTTCAAAGTGCCGTCAATGTGAACAAGATGTGACCGAGACGTGTAACCAATGGCAGCCCATACCATCACGCCGAGTATGGCGATGACGAATACACGCTTCTAATGTGTGTTCACCGCGATGTCGCAAACACGGATGCGACCACCATGATGCTGTAAACAGAATCTGGATTCATCCGAAAAAATGACGTTTTGCCATTCGTGCACCCAGGTTCCTCGTTGAGTATACCATCACAGGTGCTCCTGTCTGTGATGCAGCGTCAAGGGTAACCGCAGCCATGGTATCCGAGGTGATATTCCATGCTGCTGCAAACGTCGTCGAACTGTTGTCTTGCAAACGTCCCCATCTGTTGACTCAGGGATCGAGACGTGGCTGCACGATCCGTTACAGCCATGCGGATAAGATGCCTGTCATCTCGACTGCTAGTGATACGAGGCCGTTGGGATCCAGCACGGCGTTCCGTATTACCCTCCTGAACCCACCGATTCCATATTGTGCTAACAGTCATTGGATCTCGACCAACGCGAGCAGCAATGTCGCGATACGATAAACCGCAATCGTGATAGGCTACAATCCGACCTTTATCAAAGTCGGAAACGTGATGGTACGCATTTCTCCTCCTTACAGGAGGCATCACAACAACGTTTCACCAGGCAACGCCGGTCAACTGCTGTTTGTGCATGAGAAATCGGTTGGAAACTTTCCTCATGTCAGGACGTTGTAGGTGTCGCCACCGGCGCCAACCTTGTGTGAAAGCTCTGAAAAGCTAATCATTTGCATATCACAGCATCTTCTTCCTGTCGGTTAAATTTCGCGTCTGTAGCACGTCATCTTCGTGGTGTAGCAATTTTAATGGCCAGTAGTGTACTTGCGTTGTTCAAAGAGCACCAGGGCGAGTTTACCGTACTCCCCTGGCTACCAGACTCCACGGATTTAAATTCAGTCGAGAATCTGTGGGACCACCTCGATCGGGCTGTTCGCTCCTTTGTCCCCAGCTGAGAAACCTAACACAGCTGATCACAGCACAAGAGTCGGCATGGCTCGACATCCTTATCGCTATCTTCCAGACCCTCACTGACTCTCTTCTTGAATGTCCACACTGCAGAAAGTGGTTAATCAGGCTTCTGACAGATGGTCTCATTAATGTGACTGGACCGTGTAAGTGGAGCAGGCACGAATGGGCAATCATTATAGCCGCAAATGGGGAGATCCGCTAACACAAACGACTCTGACAAAGGGCAGATGGTTACGGCCCGACTCCTGCGCTAATGAGCATCTCGGAAATGGCGAAGCTAATCGGCCGTTCGCGTTGCTACTGTCATTAGAATCTATGGAAAGTGGTTGAAGGATGGTGAAACTTCAAATAGACGGCAAGATGTCGGATATCCATACCTCATGACAGAGGGATCAGGTCAGTGGTTCTTCCTATCTGCAAAGCAAGGTAGGCGGCATCTGTGGCAGATGTGACGGGGCAGGAACACGAGTTTCAGAACACATCGTTCAGCGTATATTGTTGGACGTGCGGTCACAGTTCGTAGTAATTCACAGAGAGTCATAGAGTAAAACATAAGCGATTTCTGGCGTTCCCAAGGTAGTGTTACACGCCCTTTGCTGTTCCTTATGTATATAAACGATTTTGGAGACAATCTGAGCAGCCGTCTTCGGTTGTTTGCAGATAACGCTGTCGTTTATTGACTAATAAAGTCATCAGAAGACCAAAACAAACTGCAAAACGATTTAGAAAATATATCTGAATGGTGCGAAAAGTGGCAATTGACCCTAAATAACGAAAAGTCTGAGGTTATCCACATGAGAGCTAATAGGAACTCGTTAAACTTTGGTTATACGATAAATCAGTCTAATCTAAAAGCCGTAAGTTCAACTAAATACCTAGGTATTACAATTACGAATAACTTAAATTGGAAGGAACACATTGCAAATGTTGTGGGGAAGGCTAACCAAAGACTGCGTTTTATTGGCAGCACACTAGAAAATGCAACAGACCTACTAAGGAGACTGCCTACACTACGCTTGTCCGTCGTCTTTTAGAATACTGCTGCGCGGTATGGGATCCTTACCAGACAGGACTGACTGAATACATCGAAAAATTTCAAAGAAAGGCAGCACGTTTTGTATTCAGGCGAAATATGGGAGAGAGTGCCACAGAAATGATACAGGATTTGGGCTGGAAATCATTAAAAGAAAGGCGTTTTTCGTTGCGACGGAATCTTCTCACGAAATTCCTATCGCCAACTTTCTCCTCCGAATGCGAAAATATTTTGTTGACACCGACCTACGTAGGGAGAAACGATCACCACGATGAAATAAGGGAAATCAGAGCTCGTACGGAAAGATACAGGTGATCATTCTTTCCGCGCGCTATACGAGATTGGAATAATAGAGAATTGTGAAGGTGGTTCGATGAACCCTCGTCCAGGCACTTGAATGTGATTTGCAGAGTATCCATGTAGATGTAGATGTAGATGTTCCGCAGCAGACGATCCCCATTTGAGCCAACCATATGATTAATTACAAAGGCAGTAGGTATTGGATCATCATGATTGGACAGTAGATCAGTGGAAACGTGCCCGGATGACTAGCGTATCTTGGTACACCACGTCGATGGTTGTGTCCGGATACGCATCTGCATACTTGAAGTATTCTCTGACGGCGGTGACATCTTCCATGAGGATAAGGGTCCGTGTCACAAGACCAGAATCGTGCTACAGTGGTTTGAGGAGCATCAGTCATCACGAGGCAGAGAAAATCCCTAACCCCGCCGGGAATCGAACCCGGGAACCCGGGCGCGGGAAGCAAGAACGCTACCGCACGACCACGAGCTGCGGACTCATCTTGATGTCTTGGCCAGCAAATTCACCTGATCTGAATCCAATGGAACACATCGGGGATGCTATTTGACCCCAGCTCCGTGACGACAAACAATCGGGTCGTAACTTGAGGAAATTTCTTGACCTTTGTATAGACATATGGTGCCACTTACAGGTAGTGGACAAAACATATGGAAACGCCAAAAAGACATGAAGTAACCATGCTGTGTAGGAAAACATTTGGCATTCAAAACAGCTTCCACTCCTCTCGGAGTGGATAAAAATACAGGTCCTCTATGGTTTTAAAGGGAATCTTATACCATTCTTCCCACAAAATAGTGGTAAGTTCAGGTAATGATGATGGGTGTGGGTAGCGATCACACATCCGAAGTAGACCACAAAGATAAAATTATACTGAGAACTGGTGACTGTGATGGTCGAGGGAGACGCGATAATTCACCCTCGTGCTCACAAAACGATGCGAGGTGTGTGAAAGCTACCCTGTTGTCTTCGAAAAGCGCAACAACATTCGGGAACAAACATTGTATCATGGGGTGGACATAATGAGTTAAAATACTGAAACTTCCTGGCAGATTAAAACTGTGTGCCGGACGGATACTGCAAATTGGGACCTTTGCCTTTCGCGAGCAGGTGCTCCACCATCTGAGCTACCCAACCAAACAAAATGTTCAAATGTGTGCTAAACCTTATGGGAATTAACTGCTAAGGTTATCAGTCCCTAAGCTTACACACTACTTAACCCAACTTATCCTAAGGACAAGCACACACACGCATGTCCGAGGGCGGACTCGAACCTCCGCCGGACCAGCCTCAGACCGCTCGGCTAACCTCGCGCGGCAGCTACTCAAGCACGACTCACGTTCCGTCCTCACATTTTACTTCTGCCAGGTTGTGGCTAAGCCATGTCTCCGCCATATCCTTTCTTTCAGGAGTGCTAGTTCTGCAAGGTTCGCCGGACAGCTTCTGTAAAGTTTGGAAGGTAGGAGACGAGGTACTGGCAGAAGTAAAGCTGTGAGGACGGGACGTGAGTCGTGCTTGGGTAGCTCAGAGCCCTTGTCCCGCGAAAGGCAAAGGTCCCGAGTTCGACTCTCGATCCAGCACACAATTTTAATCTGTCAGGAAGTTTCATATCAGCGCACACTCCGAGGCAGAGTGAAAATCTCATTCTAGTTAAAATACTCACCTAATCCTTGGCAGTAACGTGACCTTGCAGAATGGAAAACCACGATGTGGCTGCCCAAATCATCATTGAAAGCCCTCCATGTTCCACTCTTTTGACATGAATTGGGTAGAAATTGGAAACAAAATTTATCCGACCAAATGACTCCCATTCCTCCATAGTTCAGGTATTATGGCTTCGGCACCATGTTTTCCTGTTAAAGGCATCTGCAACACTGATGAGCAGTTTGCAGTTCCATTTAGCCCTCAAATTCCCATATTTATACACACATTTCACCTGTATCTGTAGCGAATTTGGCCCTGCAGTGTCGTTTTCACACAGTTTAGGCTTTATGACGTCATATCTCCTGAACTGTTTTCGCAAAATGATATAATTTGGCTGGTACATTCAGTGGTGCATGTGAATACTGTCTGCAAAACGTGTCGCGAATTAGAATATACAAAACTATTATTCTACCAGTTATTCTGTATGGGTGTGAGACTTGGTCTCTCACTGTGCAAAATGAAAAGCTGTTTCGAGTATTTGAAAACAAAATTTTGAGGAAAATTTTCGGAGCAAAAAGGGATGACATTAGCGGAGAGTGGCGAAGAGGTTCACGAACTCTATTCAAGCCCTGACATAATCAGTATTATTAAATCACGTAGGCTGCGATGGCCGGGTCACGTAGTTCGAATGGATGAGGGCAGGGCAGCGCGCAGAGTACTGGTAGGGCACCTAGAGGGAAAACGCCCTGTGGGGAGACCGAGGCGTGGATGAGAGGACAATATGAAGGCTGATTTGAGGAGCCTAGCTACTGAAGGTGAATGGAAGGAAATAGCCCAAGACAGGGACAGATGGCGAAAATACGTTGCTGCGGTAATGGACTCTCGAGTCCGGTATGACCAGTGAGTGAGTAAGTAAGTAAAACGTGTCGCGAATACAGTTAGTAGTCAAGCACTAATAAATTAAAACGTCATGCATCGTGCGACAGTTTTACTGCATGAACAGTAAAATATGGTAAGCGATAAACCTTTTTCCTTTCATTATATTTTCTGCGAGAAAATGTTTCGTAAAGGCTTTAAATTATGTGTAAAGTTTATTGCAGTTCACAAACTGCTCTCATTCTCAAACACTGAATGAACAAACTATGGGTATTCTCGCGTCGTGGGTTACACTGCTTTCTTACCACCACCTCTTTGATAAATAGGAGGTTCTTGCCCCCATGGCGATTCTTTCCAGACAGTAAGTTACACTATGTGATCAAAAGTATCCGGACACCTAGCTGAAAATGACTTAAAAGTTCGTGGTGCCCTCCATCGGTAATGCCGTAATTCAATATGGTGTTGGCCCACCCTGAGCCTTGATGACAGCTTCCACTCTCGAAGGTACACGTTCAATCAGGTGCTGGAAGTTTTCTTGGTGAATGGCAGCCCATTCTTCACAGAGCGCTGCACTGAGGAGAGGTATCGATGTCGGTCGGTGAGGTCTAGCACGAAGTCGGCGTTCCAAAACATCCCAAAGGTCTTCTTTAGGATTCAGATCAGGACTCTGTGCAGGCCAGTACATTACAGGGATGTTATTGTCGTGTAACCACTCCGCCACAGGCCGCGAATTATGAACAGGTGCTCGATTGTGTTGAAAGATGCAATCGACATTCCCGAATCGCTCTTCAACAGCGGGAAGCAAGAAGGTGCTTAAAACATCAGTGTAGGCCTGTGCTGTGATAGTGCCACGCAAAACAACAAGGGGTGCAAGCCCCCTCCATGAAAAACACGAGCACACCATAACATCACCGCCTTCGAATTTTACTGTTGCTGGCAGATGACGTTCACCGAGCATTCGCCATACGCACACCCTGCCATCGGATCGCCACATTGTGTACTGAGCTTCGTCACTCTACACAACCTTTTTCCACTGTTAAATCGTCCAATGTTTACGCTCTTTACACCAGTCGAGCCATCGTTTGGCATTTACTGGCGTGATGTGTGGCTTAGGAGCAGCCGCTCGACCATGAAATCCAAGTTTTCTCACCTCCCGCCTAACTGTCTGTACCTGCAGTGGATCCTGATGCAGTTTGGAATTCCTGTGTGATGGTCTGGATAGACGTCTGCCTATTACAAATTACTACCCTCTTCAACTGTCGGCGGTCTCTGTCAGTCAACAGACGAGGATGGCCTGTACGATTTTATGCTGTACGTGTCCCTTCACGTTTCCACTTCACTATCACATCGGAAACGGTGGACCTAGCGATGTTTAGGAGTGTGGAAATCTCGCGTACAGACGTATGACACAAGTGACACTCAATCACCTGATCTTCGTTCGAAGCCCGTGAGTTCCGCGGTGCGCCCCATTCTGTTCTCTCACGATGTCTAATGATTACTGAGGACGCTTATATGAAGTACCTGGCAGTAGGTGGCAGCAAGATGCACCTAATATGAAAAACGTGCTTTTGGGGGTGTCCGGATACTTTTGATCACATAGTGTATATTTGTACAAAGTTGGTTGAAATCGGTCCGTGATTCAGGAGGGGCTGTGGAACATACAAACATACGTTCGTACCCTCATTTTTATAACACTGTATGTACAGATATTGAAATGCAAATTTTTGGTGCCCCTGGAAGCCGTTAGCTAAGCTATCTCCAACTGGGACCATGAGCCATGGATCGGGTTACCTTCAAGTGCCATATATTTCATCTTCGTTCATTGTTAGGAAAACTAAAATGTTGGGTTGTTGTTTTTGGGGAAGGAGACCAGACAGCGAGGTCATCGGTCTCATCGGATTAGGGAAGGACGGGGAAGGAAGTCGGCCGCGCCCTTTGAATGGAACCATCCCGGCATTTGCCTGGAGCGATTTAGGGAAATCACGGAAAACCTAAATCAGGATGACCGGACGCGGGATTGAACCGTCGTCCTCCCGAATGCGAACTAAAATGTTAAATAGCATATGCTCGTTCTCCACGCCACGGCTACTAGTACTACAGCTTGCTATTGTGACTAGTTCAGAATGAGCGCAATGGTTTGGAGAAATGTATAAATGAGAGGTGATGACTCCGACCGTCATCTATAAATATTGTCTGCAGATGAAAATTGCTCGGAATGTGTACACATTCTACGGATTGTCTGGCAGAACACTCACGCCCTCCCTTATTTAACACTTGTCTCGTAAATACGCGACCATACAGTCAAATTAATTACCCATACGATTTTATGCCTTCATTACACAATACACGAAACGCCTATTATTAGTATCATTACTATAATTAGACGATATTGGTACTTACCTGTGGAAATCTTCCCTTTACGAATATCAGTTTGCATCAGTAGCAGCATAAGTTCAGCACCATTGCTCTTCTAATTAGTAAATTTTCGAAAAAGGGCAATACGCGTAAAATTACACTCTTAGCGCAGAAGTAAACAACAGTGTCTTGTCAAGTTAAGTAACTACTTCGGTTTGAGATTGGCTACATGCTCAGTATGCTATGCTCACAACATAAATGTACCTAGTCTGTGCATGGAACGAATAGACACAACTTATTTGGCAGAGATGCTCTGTTTGTTGGGCTTACAGTTAATATCTCTGTCGGGTATTATTGGAGCATTCAGTACTCTTGGGAGCATTCTTACGTAAGGAACTGTATTACATTCCGTGATCTGCGAAGTCAGTGATAGTGAATCTAGGTTTATCATGTAAAGAAGTGTCCACTAATCTTTCGGATTTGTGAGAAGTTAACGGGAATTAATTTAGTGTTCGTGAAAGAGGTGTAACTAAGCGAACGCGGAAGATACAAATACCTGCCGAAATGTTACCTGGAATTCAAGAAGAAATGTACTGGTAAGTCTCAACCAAATGCCTCCTAATTAAAACAAGTACATTCCAGGTTGCTGCACGTTTTTATGTCAGCATCATAATCTCATAATTACTGCATTCCCAGTTTAAAAGAGTTGCTGGAGTAGTTATTGTTTTCCTGCCGGCGCCATTTTCCTCGATACATTTGTACCACAAATCGTACGAAAAACTATGCGTTTTGCGTAGTTGTTTAAAGCACTGTTGCCTCACATATTTTCATAACAGACATTGTTAAATACGAAAAATCGTATATGGTATAGGGCCTATGCTGTTTTCTTCTACCAGTACCAGCCACGCAGACGTTCTTTGCTTTTCAAAATCGAACATTGACATTATTTCTTTATTCTGTATTATTTTTACTGCTTTGCGTAATAAAGTTTGTGGCGACAGACAACTGTACTACCTGCATTTTCATTAGATTTTATCATACTATTCGGGTAACATGAATTAAATTTTTCCATATATCGTGGGAAGTCGCTGATCAGATACTGCACATAGCTGCAATTCAAGGCTACGGATTTTTGAGTATTTGGCTTTTCATTTTTTTTATTGTGTGCTGCGAAAATATGCTGTACATTAAGTACTAGAAGAAGTCATCGCTGTGATAAAACTGGTGGTAGGAGAAAGTATAAGTTCAACTCGTCAGAAGAAAAACAACCGTTTCTGATGTCGAGCAGAAATTGTAGGTCTATTGTTTACGCCATTCGCTCTCTGCGCTTCATTTCGAAAAGTGACGGGTTTCCTTAAATTTAAGTTCAGTGTAAACGTGAACTCTGAACTTGCATTTGCTTTCTTGTTCGCCCATGGGAGTGGTAATACTTTTTAAATCAATTTACATACCTTAAAATTATTAAGTGATGCTTTCATGTTACGTAATTGGCCACCGGGATCCGATTTACTGTTTTGTTTCGTTTCGCGCGCTGTTAAGAGGATGCATGCGGAAGATATTCTTGTGCATAACCTGCGTAGTCTCTCTCTTTTCTTAGTCTGATATACTATCAGCTTCACGAGTGAAGTTCACTTTGTAGTAGGCAAGACGTATGTCAGAAAACCTTCTGAATTCTGTCACAGCAGTGTGAAATGCTGTTTCACTGCTCTGTACTTTTATTTAAATAATATATTTCCAAATTTTAAAGGAACAAGAGCCAGATAATAAAACTGCTAACACTGATTAAGGAAACGTTAACTGATTCTAGCTCTAAAGTTAAGTTCATGGGAGAAATTTCTGAATCATTTGGTATAAAGACTGGTGTTAGAACGGAGACGGACTCTCCCCATAACTGTTCTGTGTTTTGGAAAAGGCGATCAGAAAACAGCGAGGACAAAAGTCGAATCAAAACATAGGTCAAGCAATCCAGTTAAGTAGAAGTAATATTAGATTGCTTCGCCTTTGCAGATGATTAAGCTAAGCAATTTTAACTAGGGATGTTACCACAGCAAGAAAAAGGAAAAAAAAACGAAATTCTTAAAGAAGTTGCATAAAAAGGAGGACTACAAATATCATTCGAAAAAACCGAATATATGACATGCAACAAACAAATACCAAAGTTTTTGAACACAAAATGTGGAAAAATAAAAACGGTCTCTGTTAAGTACTTGGGGGAAATCTTACAAGAAAACGGTCTGAAAAAAGCTGCAAACGTAGATCGCTGTCAAAAAATGCAGCTGCATTCAGATTAACACAAAATGTTTATAATAAGAAATCACTTTCTAAATTCGGTAAACTTAGGCATTACAGCCCTGTAATCAAACCTGAATGTCTTTATGGTACACACATTTTAAATTGAAAGATGAATATTTAAGAAATTCAAAAGAATGAAAGATTGTTAGGAAAATGTTAGGCCCCAAAATTACTGATTGAGAAACTTATAGAAGGAGAAGTACTAAGGAAATAGAAGAATACACAGATATACACATTAAAAATGGTTCAAATGGCTCTGAGCACTATGGGACTTAACATCTGAGGTCATCAGTCCCCGAGACTTTGAACTTCTTAAACCTAACCAACCTAAGGACAACACACACATCCAAGCCCGAGGCAGGATTCGAACCTGCGACAGTAGCAGCAGCGTGGTTCCGGACTGAAGCGCGTAGAACCGCTCGGCCACAACGACCGGCATTTAAATACACGTGAGGAACAGTGTGGACGACTGCGAAAGACAAAGCCCGTAAGGACACACAAATAAAGTCGCACAAAATCCTTGAAGTACCAAGTTCCCTTTACCTCGGTTGTTTCGCAAATGGATCCGCGGTTGTGGTTTATTACGATCGAATCATTATTTACAGTCAATTGCCCCGTTAAACATCTTCATGTAGATGCAGATGTACATCTATATTTGTATCTGTACTCCACAAGCCACCGTGCGGTAGGCGGTGGAGGGTACTTTTAGAATTCATATCATATCCCCTTTACTGTTTCATGTTGATTTTTTTTCGTCGTGGTCACTCGCAGCTGTATATGGGAGAAAGTTCTATCTCACTTGATTTCCATCATGGAACGTACGCTCGCGGAATTTTGACAGTAAACGTTTCCGAGATGCAGATCGCCTCTTTTTTGGCGTATGCCACTGGAGTTCAGAGGGCATTTCTCTAACGCCTTCTAGCCCGACAAAGCGACTCGTTCTTCTTTTGAACTTCTGTATCTCTTCTGTTAATATAATCTGAAAACGGACGCAGAGTGACGAAAAATAATAAAGACTCTCTCGAACGACTGTTTTCTAAGCCACTTCTTTCTTGAATGGAATACATTTCCTTAGGAAACAACAAATCTTCATCTCCTTATGATTATTCGAAGAGACGTGTGAAAACAAGTGATACCCACCAACAATTAGTCGTCGTTGTGGTCTTCACTCCGAATACTGCTTTGATTCATCTCAACGTGCCTTTGTATCCCGTGGAAGCCGCTTCATCTCGGCAGGCGAACGACACTCGTTTGAGCTACTACAGGCATTCGTTTGTAGCACCAACTATCAAAAGCTTCTATTTTCTTCTTAAATAAAATGATTATCGTCTACATTTGAACCCTGCACAGGGCTAAACGCAAGACAAGCACCTTTAGAAAACACTTTGCAATGCATAAATTTAATATTTGTTGTTAAAAGATTTTTCTTTCTCACAAATCCTTTTCTTGCTATTGCCAATGTGCATTTTATATCGTCTCTACTTCGTCCATCATTAGGGCCTAGTTATTTTGTAACCCAAGTACCAAAACGTTTCAGATTTCCTAATCAAATTCCT
The DNA here is from genome assembly GCF_023898315.1 of Schistocerca nitens. NCBI lineage: Eukaryota > Metazoa > Arthropoda > Insecta > Orthoptera > Acrididae > Schistocerca > Schistocerca nitens. Next base: position 45,399,300 of record NC_064625.1, read on the forward strand.
TTGGCATCGCCCGATTTCATTCAGCTGCACTCCAATATCCCTTTTTAAACTTATTTTGATCTTCATCTTATAACCTCATTTCAAGACGCAACTACCCCATTCAAATGCTTTCCAAATTCTTTTCCGCCTCTGACAGAATTGAAACGTCGTCGATAGCCCGTAATTTTTTTTGTTTATTCTTCTTTCTATAGACGAAATAGCGCTGTGGATAGACTTAAAACTTGGTTCATCCCTTGTGCACTACTTGCTCCCTTTCATGTCTTTCGGCCCTTATAACTATACTACGATTTATCTGGAAATTGTAAATAACCTTTCGCTCCACATATTTTACCCATGCTTCCTTCAGAATTTCATAGTGTAGTCCAGTTAACGCTGTCAAAGGCTTTATCTAAATCCACAAATGCTATGAACTTAGGTTTGCCTTTCTAGGATAAGTCGTAGGGTCAGTATTGCCTCGCCTGTTCCTTCATATCTCCGGACTCAATTTGATCCTCCCCGATGAAGGCTTCTGTCAGTTTCTCCATCCTTGTGTGAATAATTTGCGTCACTATTTTGCAATCGTGACTTAATAAACAGATAGCTCGGTAAAATATACTTCTGTTAACCCCTACCTTCTATGGGATTTGAAATATTCCATTCTTCTTGAAGTGGTGGTGGTGGTGGTGGTTAGCGTTTAACGTCCCGTCGACAACGAGGTCATTAGAGACGGAGCGCAAGCTCGGGTGAGGGAAGGATGGCGAAGGAAATCGGCCGTGCCCTTTCAAAGGAACCATCCCGGCATTTGCCTGAAGCGATTTAGGGAAATCACGGAAAACCTAAATCAGGATGGCCGGAGACGGGATTGAACCGTCCTCCCGAATGCGAGTCCAGTGTGCTAACCACTGCGCCACCTCGCTCGGTCTTCTTGAAGTCTAAGGTTATTTCACCCGTCTCATATACTGAGTGGTATAATTAAACGCTAGCTGCATGCTGGGACCCCCATGAAAAGTAATTGATCATAGGACAATGAAACTTAGTGGAAACATTTGTAAGAACATGCAGAAGACAAATAACGATTAAACCATTGAAAGAAACACAGTTTCATTTCCACATGAGAAGCTAACATTTGTTAAATCTCGGACCATGTTTGCGTTCCAGATTACTCAATGTGACGACCTTCTGAATCCACGGCAGCCTGGAACCGCACTAGAGATACAATTTGACAATTGTTTGCAGCACTTTTGGAACGGTGGGCCATGGGTGGTTCATTTGCCGTGACATAGCTCGTGCGCTGCTTGAAGTTCGCACAGTGTGTCCAGCATTCTCAGCCATGACAACAGTAACTTCTTCAAAAATTTGTGGTCCTACTGGCTTTCGGCCTTTCCCAGGAACAGTTCCAAAACTGCCAGTTAATTCGAACCTCTTCAAGCTCGGTGAGCAAAGAGGATCTCCACATTTTTTTTTAGTGTGCCGATACTCGCGAATAGCAGCAACACTTTTGCTGTTATTTTATCAAAACAGCTTAATGAGTAAAACTCTGCTTACATTGTCCAGACCCACGTTGACTGTCTGCAGCTGTGATACATACTGATACACATATTTCAACATTACGTCGCTGTAAGAGTACCTGCGCCTAACTGCATGACAGTAACACTACTGACAACCAAATCCTTCAGCGCACAGTCTGAACACCTTTCCTATAAGTTTTGGTACCCATATGGTAAATAGTTTTCCTTCTACATTGGCCCAGTTAACGAAAGCTTAATTATAACCATCCTTCTTCCTGCATACCAAGTGGAAAAATAGTATAGAAAATAAATTATTACGTTAGACGAATACATGTGTGAAATATACCGATATTGTTAATATCGCTGTTCAAATGTCGATGTTATTTCTAAAAGGTACCGATATTTCAGACAATATTGCTTTTGTGTATTTACTATCTGCTCTTTATTATGAGGCTGCTTTCGCACTGTCAATCTTCACGGCCCGCCCTAAATCGCTCGATTAGGAGCGTGTGTGTATGTGTGACGGCCACATGTGATGAGTGAGTAAAGCCAGTATTACACGATGCACGTAACCCCCTCCCCCCCCCCCCCCCCCCACACACACACACACGATGTCGCCGCAGTGTTTACTCGCGTCGAGCAGGCCACACGATTGATATAACAAGCAGTTCCAACCAGCATTACCAACACAACTGTGTTGAGATGTTCTGCCGTAGAAAATGAACACCTGTGTTTAGCAGCAGTGGCATTTGGTCTCCATATCCCAACGAATTCTTGCAAAAAATGAGTTACAACACAATGGGAATTATTATGATGTATTAAACTTGTTTTGCATTGCTTTTTTTGGGAACTGTAGTTTCTTTTACATAATAATACAATTTTTACTGACGCCAAGTGGGCAATGCACATCTCTGTAGTGTACTGATACAATCGTTTTTCATTTATTAATGCTCAGTTTCCTTTTTCGTTCATTTGTTTTACAGTTTAACTACAAGTGTTTACGTAATTTATTGTGTACCCTCGATGTGTCTACAGAAATGTTGTAACAGCAGCACTGCTGATTACGATAACTGTTGTTAAAAAATTGTGTGAGGGAGGGTATGACTGTATGAAGGAGAACGGGCTGGTACTTCATTCTTTTCATAAGAACTGTAATAATGAATGTAATTGTTTCATAAATAACTGAAAATCTTAACACGGAGCCCAGTGTATAGTGACTGTTCCTAAGAACTTAAAAAAAAAAAAAAGGTTCAAATGGCTCTGAGCACTATGGGACTCAACTGCTGAGGTCATTAGTCCCCTAGAACTTAGAACTAGTTAAACCTAACTAACCTAAGAACATCACAAACATCCATGCCCGAGGCAGGATTCGAACCTGCGACCGTAGCGGTCTTGCGGTTCCAGACTGCAGCGCCTTTAACCGCACGGCCACTTCGGCCGGCGTTTATATTGCATTTTGCACATGGAGGACACAGCTATTTTTGCAGCTATTGCCCTGACAGTGGCCGCAAACGCTAAAATAAGGACAACGACGACGCCGATGACGTGTAAAAGCCAGACGTAGTTGGTTTCGATCCTGCCTGGGGAGATGGGCGAGGGCATAGAGATAGGTTACTTATTAACGAAGGAGCTGTGGCGCGAAGATCAGCAGCAGTTTCGGCGGGAATGGACGTGCCTTGCTTTGAAAGATGGAATTCGCTGAAATGACACAGAAAATGAGGGAAGCAATTTAAAGTGATTGGAAGTAAAAATTAAACTATTTGCTTATTCGTTCGCTCTGTGATCGGACTCTCTTGTCGACTATTACCAGTTCCTTCCCGCGTGAAGAAATGAAGCAAAAGATGCAGTCGAATCAAATATGAATGCAAGTCAATTAAAGCTCTACGCAGTCGAATCAAATGTGATTACAAGTCAATTAATGCGCTACGTATACCAGCCGAAAATCCCACGCGTGAAGTTGTATGCATATTTACACAAAAATAAACTATTGCCGACGTATCTTATTTTGATACAGCGGTTTGTTAAATCATGCGTACGCTTTTCCCAGCTATAAGCCTGGATTAAGGCTTCATGTTCCACGAAGCAATCAGTACAAGGAACTCTAATCGCAACAGCTTAAAAAAAATCTGCCCTCAAAAATATTGCATTTTTAACTACAGGTTTGATGAGAATTTGCTCACTGAAACATGCGCAAAAACTCCAGTACGAAACCCTGAAGTCAGTTGCTAGTGATAAGATGTCAAAGTTGCTAGCGATAGATGTCAATAATAACAGTAAGCGATGAACATTAAGAAGCGGAGACCATATTCGGTGTACCCTGTTTCTGCGTATGCGTGCGTTATTGCCTTCTAGCGCGTGAGCGGGTTCGTAGCAATTTATACTTTGTTCATCATAAGAAAAAACTTGTTGTAAACAAACACAATCGCAATGATTGGTCAGCAGCCTTAGCACACGTACGCTGGTGTTGTTACACACTTGGAAGTAGGTCCAATTTATGTGTTAGACGTCTTTCTACTATGTTACGATAAATATATTCTAATGTATTGACAGCAGTCAACGTCTTTCTACGCATACATCAGGTATGTAGTTTTTATATCAGAAATCGTGTACAGTCGCAGTGTCTGTACCGTTGTGCTCTAAAATTCTCACATTGTTAACACGCAGTGCGAAAGTGGCTGACGTTGCTTCCTGCTCCGTAGTGAAACACGCGCGTGGAAAACCGAGAGACAGGTTTTCCCGAAGTTTTTCACAAATCACACAGAAAAAAATCGCTTTTGGTGTTCTCGAAGTCTTTGTTTACTAAATTTAAGTCATTTTTGTAAACGGCGTGCGTAGCTGAATTGGTAGCGTTGTAGAATTGTAATATGCGATCAGTTATTAGGTTGCAGTTCAGATTTCGCTTTGGTCTTTTTTTGCGTTCAATTTGGAAGACCTGCATCCTTTGCGTACAAAATTCATCACATATACGCTGACACAGTCTAATCATGCTTTTTTACGAAAATGCACGTATTCTTGTTTCTAATTTGATATTGCATGCAAAATTCTATTTTTCGGTGTAATAAATTAAATTTTGAGAATAAAAATGAAAAATCAAGCGCTCTTTATTTGAAGTATGTCCATTGTTTTATACCACAAATGTGGTCTCACGATCCGAAGATAAAGTGTCGTAGAAACATGGAAAACAATAATATTCACTGCATCGAGCACCCGATGTAGATGCTGCATTTTTACAGTTGCCACCGTTCCACTGCAATCTGAACGCAATAGGACTGATCTGGAGTCAAGTTAAGGGATTTGTCGCCAGAAATGACAAAACATGTAAATTGAAAGAACTAATGAACGAGGCTTAATAACACGTCACTTCTGGACGCTGGTGGCATTCAGAATGGCGCGCCGTAAAAGAAGAGGAGAAGGCGTGGCGCTTTGGTAGCTTCGTGGCTACTACTGTTGATCGACTCGTAATCAAATTGACAGTGACAGTTCCAGTACTGGATTGTATTTTTCGGGTTCGGATATGGAAAGAGCTCAGAATTACCAGACGCCTAACGGTAATAACTTCAGTGGCTTCAGTATTTAACTATACGCTGAAATCCTACCAATACACTTTCGAATCACACACAACCCGCGCAGAAAAATTACCCTCAGTTTATGTTAAGAAATTTCATTGGGCTTGCTTTTAATTACAATATTATGTTAGCAGTTTTCCCGTATGGCCCCGTAAGAATCGTGCGGTATTGCTGGAATTTTGTCGAACATTGTATTATCCTGTTCAAAAATTAAAGGATTTCTAAGCTATATTTTTCTCCGCTCGTCTCTTTTCACTCGCAACTTCAAAAGCTCATAGCCGGCCGTGGTGGCCGAGCGGATCTAGGCGCTACAGTCTGGAACCGCGGGACCGCTACAGTCGCAGGTTCGAATCCTGCCTCGGGCATGGATGTGTGTGATGTCCTTAGGTTAGGTTTAAGTAGTTCTAAGTTCTAGGGGACTGATGACCTCAGATGTTCAGTCCCATAGTGCTCAGAGCCATTTGAATCAAAAGCTCATATCACTGCACATTAGTTGGACCAGCTGGCTGGCCTGTGTTGTCTAGTTTAAATGCGCCAGCGGGACTAGCCGAGCGGTCGTAGGCGCTGCAGTCCTGGACTGTGCGGCTGATCCTGATGGAGGTTCGAGTCCTCCCTCGGGCATGGGTGTGTGTGTCTGTCCTTAGGATAATTTAGGTTAAGTAGTGTGTAAGCTTAGGGACTGATGACCTTAGTAGTTAAATTCCATAAGATTTCTTACTGTCGGCCACATTTTACTTGACTGTCTTTTATTCTCTGACCAGAGGGCGGTGGTTTCTTTGCCACCGGATTTGCCCTCTATTTTGCAAGGCGACGCAACGACTGTGGTTAAGGTCTTACGGTTTTGTGTCCTGTCCAATTTGTTGCCTCGGATTTTAGGGAGAGGGTTTTAATGTGCTGCTGGGTGACTGGCTCACCCAGGTTTTAGGCAAGAGGTCCGCCAGTCACGATTAACTCCTTGTTTCCCTTCGGTTTCTGTTCTCTTTTTCTTGTGTTTCCTTTTTTAGTGCGTTCCTTCTCCTCTTGTTTTGCCTCCGTATGTGAGGATTTGGAACTGCGTCAGGTCTGTGTCCTTCAGCCGTTCTCCTTGTTCGCTGTCCGTCTTCGTCCCTTCACTGCATGTGTTCCTGTTTTGATCCGTTTGGGCGCTGATGACCACGCTGTTTAGCGCCCGTAAACCTCAAACACACACACACACACACACACACACACACACACACACACACCATAAGATTTCACACACATTTGAACATTTTTGAAATGCGCCATTAAAGCTGTTGTTGTCCCGCATTATCGCTCAGTCGATGTCATTAAACGTATCCCTGATATCATACATAACTGTACTAGAGACACTTTGGCGTTCGCGGCACGTGAAACGAAGCCCAATAACATAACAAGAAACGCAGAAGAATACGTGGTGTAATGTTTACATCAGGTTTATTCTTACGTTGAACACTGTATAGAACTGCTGCCTATAACAGCACGCTGATAATGTGTCTGCTAATTGTCTTCGTTCCACCCGTGGTAGACCTGTTTCGTTCGTGGCAATGGGAATGTGCTGTAAGCTCCGGACCTCCGGAGGCATCGCTGCTCTGTAGGCCTCTTCCGTGGCATACGTGACTGGAGACGGGATCTGGAGCTGGAGAGGCGGTATTTTTATTGGGCGTCCGGCATTCCAAGCGCTCTGGCGCACCTGTTGCTTTCGGCTGCACCGGAGCGGCGGAGCGGCTTCCGTGAAGGGCCTCCCCTCCCGGACATGTCCGGCTCTCATACCGTATCTAAAAGATACAGTGTCTTGAAAAGAGCTTATAAGATAAATACCAACAAAAGTAAAACTAGGATAATAGAATGTAGCCGAATTAAATCAGGCAATGCTGAGGGAATTAGATTAGGAAATGAGACACTAAACAACAGCAATCGTGTGAGACCCAACTCGCTTTATTTGTTCATGAGACCCAGAAAATATTAGATAGAGGCTCCCAGGTAGATGCCATTTTCCTTGACTTCCGGAAGGCGTTCGATACAGTTCCGCACTGTCGCCTGCTAAACAAAGTAAGAGCCTACGGAATATCAGACCAGCTGTGTGGCTGGATTGAAGAGTTTTTAGCAAACAGAACACAGCATGTTGTTCTCAATGGAGAGACGTCTACAGCCGTTAAAGTAACCTCTGGCGTGCCACAGGGGAGTGTTATGGGACCATTGCTTTTCACAATATATATAAATGACTAGTAGATAGTGTCAGAAGTTCCATGCGGTTTTTCGCGGATGATGCTGTAGTATACAGAGAAGTTGCAGCATTAGAAAATTGCAGCGAAATGCAGGAAGATACGCAGCGGATAGGCACTTGCTGCAGGGAGTGGCAACTGACCCTTAACATACGAGGTGTGGCTAGAAAAAAACCGGACTAGTACTGGTGAAACAATAAAACGAATGCAATAAGGCTGAAAGTCGCGTGGCCTGTCATGTGACTCTCGCTCCGCCTACTGCTCGAGTTTCATCTGCCTCCTGCACTCAGTCTGCCCGTGGCGTCTGTTTTAAGTAGTTGACGTTTTGTCTGTGCGTCGGAAAATGTTGAGTGTACAGAAAGAACAGCGTGTTAACATCAAATTTTGTTTCAGACTAGGAAAATCTGCAAGTGAAACGTTTGTAATGTTACAACAAGTGTACGGCGATGATTGTTTATCGCGAACACAAGTGTTTGAGTTGTTTAAACGATTTAAAGATGGCCGCGAAGACACCAGTGATGACACTCGCACTGGCAGACCATTGTCAGCAAAAACTGATGCAAACATTGAAAAAATCTGTAAACTTGTTCGACACTTTCCTTGTCAACTCCTGTTAAATCAGACACTGCTCTGATTGTTAAACGGCGATCTTGTCGAACAAGTTTACCGATTTTTTCAATGTTTGCATCAGTTTTTGCTGACAATGGTCTGCCAGTGCGAGTGTCATCACTGGTGTCTTCGCGGCCATCTTTAAATCGTTTAAACCACTCAAACACTTGTGTTCGCGATAAACAATCATCGCCGTACACTTGTTGTAACATTACAAACGTTTCACTTGCAGATTTTCCTAGTTTGAAACAAAATTTGATGTTAACACGCTGTTCTTTCTGTACACTCAACATTTTCCGACGCACAGACAAAACGTCAACTACTTAAAACAGACGCCACGGGCAGACTGAGTGCAGGAGGCAGATGAAACTCGAGCAGTAGGCGGAGCGAGAGTCACGTGACAGGCCACGCGACTTTCAGCCTTATTGCATTCGTTTTATTGTTTCACCAGTACTAGTCCGGTTTTTTTATAGCCACACCTCGTAGACAAATGTAATGTATTGCAAATACATAGAAAGAAGGATCCTTCATTGTATGATTATATGATAGCGGAACAAACACTGGTAGCAGTTACTTCTGTAAAATGTCTGGGAGTATGCGTACGGAACGATTTGAAGTGGAATGATCATATAAAATTAATTGTTGTTAAGGCAGTTGCCAGTTTGAGATTCATTGGGAGAGTCCTTAGAAAATGTAGTCCATCAACAAAGGAGGTGGCTTACAAAACACTCGTTCGATGTATACTTGAGTATTGCTCATCAGTGTGGGATCCGTACCAGGTCGGGTTGACAGAGGAGATAGAGAAGATCCAGAGAAGAACGGCGCGTTTCGTCACAGGATTATTTGATAAGCGTGACAGCGTTACGGAAATGTTTAGCAAACTCAAGTGGCAGACTCTGCAAGAGAGGCGCTCTTCATCGCGGTGTAGCTTGCTGTCCAGGTTTCGAGAGGGTGCGTTTCTGGATGTGGTATCGAATATATTGCTTCCCCCTACTTATACCTCCCGAGGAGATCACGAATGTAAAATTATAGAGATTCGAGCGCACACGGAGGCTTTCCGGCAGTCGTTCTTCCCGCGAACCATTCGCGACTGGAACAGGAAAGAGAGGTGATGACAGTGGCACGTAAAGTGCCCTCCGCCACACACCGTTGGGTGGCTTGCGGAGTATAAATGTAGATGTAGATGTACAATCGATAGGTTCTGCTCTTTGGGCAGCGACATAACCGTGGTCGAAGTAGAGAGTATATAAAATACAGACTGGCAATATCAAGGAAAGCTTTTCTCAAGAAGAGAAATTCGTTAACATTGAATATATGGGGTGTTTCAGAATTACACCCAGAAAATTCGAGGGATGAAGAAGGTGTTGTGAAGAACAAAATGAGGAAATGAACCCGTGTTCGGAAATGTCATCCAACGACGCCACAGAACGTCGAAATTGTAGACCCTGGTGCCTGTACATGTATGCATACAGGGTGCCCCACAAAACACCAACAAGCTTTAGGAACAGGTTTCTTACACTAAAACAAGAATGAAATGTCTGGTGAACGTGTGGGCTCTAAAATGCATACCTTAAGATCTATGGCCACGTGTTCATCTTCGATGCTATCAAACAGTTCTACTGCAAGGATATTGCTTTCCGTATTTTGGGAGGAGTTAGTGCGGATCAAGCAACGGAAAAAAGTCCAATCAACATGGGGTCAGAAGTGCATACCTTAAGAAGTATGAGCACTTGTACATCTTCGCTAGTGTCAAACACATCTTAGAAGAGATGTGCACAATTGCTCACACCTCTTAAGATATGCAGTTTAGATCCTATGTTTACTAGACTTTTTCTCTTGTTTTGGTCGGTACTGCGTCTTCACAAAATATGGAAAGTAAAGTCCTTACAATTGAAGAGATGTGTTTGATACTACCGAAGATGAACAAGTGGTCAGAGCTGTTAAGGTATGCATTTTAGAGCCTAAGTTTATAAAGACGTTTTTTTCTTGGTTCGGTGTAAGAAATCTGTCCCTGTTTTTTTGGGACACCCTATATGCAGGGTCATTCCTTGATGCTGTTACAAACTTTTATGGATGGTGGAGAGGGACTTAAAGTGTATCAGTTTGATTAGGTGAAAATCGTTCTGATACAGCGGAATAAGTGTACCGGTGCTGTTGTTCTATGATTGTAGAACAAGAAAAAAATGTCCAGTAAACATGGATTCTAAAATGCATACCTGAGAAACTGTGAGCACTCATTTATCTTCGCTACTATGCAACACGACTCCTTTATTGAACAAGTGCTCATAGGTCTTAAGATATGCATTTTCGAGCCCATGTTTTCCAGACTTTAACTTCGAATGATCGTTCTTGTCATATACCTGACTACTGACCGTTCCTGGGACACCCTGTGTGAGTATGATGTTACTGTTAACATTGAAAGATCATTAATGTACAATATGAACAACAAGGCTCCGGACACATTCCCTTGGGGCACACCTAAATTTAGTTCTTCATGTGTCGATGACACTGTATCCAAGGCAGCATGCTGCGTCTGCATCCTCCCTAACAAGAAACCCTAAATCCAGTCACCCCATAAGGTCATACTTTGGATAACTGCTTCTCGCGTTTACTCGTCCTAACCATTATATAATCTGAATACCCGTCCAGGCGTAAGTCAGATTTTCATTGTCATTGATGTCTCAACTTGTGTTTTGCGAAGACTGCTGACAGAGGTACGTGGGAATAAGCACCTGGAGGAACCGATTTAGTGTTGGATTGTGACTTATCCTACCACTATGGATATATACAGTATCGGTTGCATTATACTTTCTGAATCATACGTATCGCTTGTGGCAGAGTAAGCTCCGTTGCTCCATGTTGTTGTTCTTCTGTACCGTGGGAGAACCTGTGGCCGTAATGTTCAGAACTAATAAGTGGAAACTTAAGTAACAGTGAAAGTTTGAGGCATATCTGGAGGCGTGCTTGGGTAGCCGAATGACTGAGGCGGTTCCTCGCGATAAGCAGGAAATTCAGTTTCGAGTTCCACACTGGCACAATCGGCACTACATATTCATAGTAAAGGGTGGTCATAATTTAAACTCCATGGCGTGTTGTGTGCACCACGACCAAGCAGTGGATAGAATTGGAAGGAAAATCAGCATTGGCCGTATTTTGTTGTTTTATTGTCAGCAAAATCGATTTTCGGTCACTTGGTGACCATCCTCAGTGCTGTAATATACAGTTAAAATTGGTAGGCACTGGTATCAAGCTATAACCACAAGCTTAGAGCGATCACATAAACTCAAAACAAAGTTTATGTGATCGCTCTAAGCTTGTGGTTATAGCTTGATACCAGTGCCTCCCAATTTTAATTGTGTATTACAGCACTGAGGATGGTCACCAAGTCACCGAAAATCGATTTTGCTGACAATAAAACAACAAAATACGGCCAATGCTGATTTTCCTTCCAATTCTATAATTTAAACTTTCGGTGCTTGAGACAGTGTAAACGGAAAACTATTTACCGTATGGGTACCCAACTTAATAGGAATGACGTTCAAACTGTGCGCCGCAGGATTTGCGTTGCTAGTAGTGTCAGTGTCATGACTTCCCGTTAGGCACCAGTATTGTTACGGCGACGTAGGACTGATGTGCAAGCATCAGTGTGCATTGCGGTCGCAGACAGTGAAGGTGAGCACGGGTGGATGCATTAAAGGAATACAGAGAGGTGGGAGTGGCTGACGGTCAATAGCTCTACAAGTTGTCGAAGAAGATATTGTTTTCATTGCTGAGAATGCTGCACGCAATGCCTGACCTTCAAGCAGTGCACGAGTTGTGTAACGACAGCTGAACATTCCGTTATCCACTATTGTTTTGTGCAGCAGTGGAGCAATCACTAGTGTGGTCCAGGCCGTCGTGGATGCAGATGGTCGCCACACTCAGCAGCGCTTCAAACCTGGAACCTAAACGTGATACATCTGTGTGGAAATTAAAGTATCTTTCTTTCAAAGGTTTATTTGTTACTTCACTTCCGCATGTCCTTACAAATTTTTTCACAAAGTTTCATTGTCCTACTACGATCATTCGTTCTTCATGGAGGCCTCTCAAGTAGCGAAAGTTTAATTATAACCACAGTGTACTTCGTACAGGCTTCCTCAGCACAGGCGATTCCCCTACTTGAGAGTTCGGAGAGCAGATCCAATATACGCCGCCATATGCCAGACGAGAAATAACACCACTTGACCTTTTAAGTGGGTGTGAACTTGTGTCGCGACAATAGTGACCTTGCCCACGAACGTTCGACTTCGTGCAGTACCCACGGGAAATCAATGTGTCAATGAAAAAATTCCTACTAAAGCTCGTCACTTCGTCGTGTGTTATCGAGGGCGTGCATGTATTCAAACGGGTAGTTAAGAATTATTAAACTTGCTCCCCGCAGAGACGGCCGCTGCCACTTTTAAGAGCAGTAGTGTCACTTGCTGTGACGCACTCGGTATGGTCCGGATATCCAGTTGGCTCCCCGAACTGCCTCTAGTGACGTCACAGCCTGGGTGGCGCGTGCAGCCGCGGGCATTGCGGTACTTTACAGGGTGTTACAAAAAGGTACGGGCAAACTTTCAGGGAACATTTCTCACACACAAATAAAGAAAAGATGTTATGTGGACATGTGTCCGGAAGCGCTTAATTTCCATGTTAGAGCTCATTTTAGTTTCGTCAGTATGTACTGTACTTCCTCGATTCACCGCCAGTTGGCCCAATTGAAGGAAGGTAATGTTGACTTCGGTGGTTTTGCAGTCAGTGCAATGTTTACAAATGCGGAGTTGGGAGATGCCCATTTGATGTATGGATTAGCACGGGGCAGTAGCCGTGGCCCGGTACGTTTGCATCGAGACAGATTTCCAGAACGAAGGTGTCCCGACAGGAAGACGTTCGAAGCAATTGATCGGCGTCTTAGGGAGCACGGAACATTCCAGCCTATGACTCGCGACTGGGGAAGACCTAAGACGACGAGGACACCTGCAATGGACGAGGCAATTCTTCGTGCAGTTGACGATAACCATAATGTCAGCGTCAGAGAAGTTGCTGCTGTACAAGGTAACGTTGACCACGTCACTGTATGGAGAGTACTACGGGAGAACCAGTTGTTTCCGTACCATGTACAGCGTGTGCAGGCACTATCAGCAGCTGATTGGCCTCCACGGGTACACTTCTGCGAATGGTTCATCCAACAATGTGTCAATACTCATTTCAGTGCAAATGTTCTCTTTACGGATGAGACTTCATTCCAACGTGTTCAGATTGCAAATTTTCACAATCAACATGTGTGGGCTGACGAGAATCCGCACGCAATTGTGCAATCACGTCATCAACACAGATTTTCTGTGAGCGTTTGGGCAGGCATTGTTGGTGATGTCTTGATTGGGCCCCATGTTCTTCCACCTACGCTCAATGGAGCACGTTATCGTGATTTCATACGGGATACTCTACCTGTGCTGCTACAACATGTGCCTTTACAAGTACGACACAACATGTGGTCCATGCACGATGGAGCTCCTGCACATTTCAGTCGAAGTGTGCGTACGCTTCTCAACAACAGATTCGGTGAACGATGGATTGGTAGAGGCGGACCAATTCCACGGCCTCCACGCTCTCCTGGCCTCAACCCTCTTGACTTTCATTTATGGGGGCATTTGAAAGCTCTTGTCTACGTAACCCCGGTACCAAATGTAGAGACTCTTCGTGCTCGTATTGTGGACGGCTGTGATACAATACGCCATTCTCCAGGGCTGCATCAGCGCATCAGGGATTCCATGCGACGGAGGGTGGATGCATGTATCCACGCTAACGGGGGACATTTTGAACATTTCCTGTAACAAAGTGTTTGAAGTCACGCTGGTACGTTCTGTTGCTGTGTGTTTCCATTCCATGATTAGTGTGATTTGAAGAGAAGTAATAAAATGAGCTCTAACATGGAAAGTAAGCGTTTCCGGACATGTCCACATAACATATTTTGTTTCTTTGTGTGTGAGGAATGTTTCCTGAAAGTTTGGCCGTACCTTTTTGTAGCACCCTGTATAGCAGGCGACAGTGCGATTTCCGATGTGACATTCTGGTGCAGGCGTATGACCCGTCATATATTGTGCATCTCACACAGATATGAAACTTCCTGGCAGATTTAAGCTGTGTGCCGGACCGAGAATCGAACTCGGGACCTGTGCCTTTCGCGGGCAAGTGTTCTACAAACTGAGCTACCCAAGCACACCTCACGCCCCGTCCTCATAGCTTCACTTCTGCCAGTATCTCGTCTCCTACCTTCCAAACTTTACAGAAGCTCTCCGCAGCAGAGCTTAATCTGCCAGGAAGTTTCATATCAGCGCACACTCCGCTGCAGAGTGAAAATCTCATTCTGGAATCATACAGTTTTCATTACGTGTGGAGGAGCGAGGAAGGAAGGGTAAACATTATAATCACTGTTCAGCAATGTTACTTGAAAATAACTTACCTTCAAGGCGAACACTTCTTTCGTTATCGAGTTTTCGTGGAATGTGCAGCCTTAGACTGATGCCAAAAATACAGATTTTGTATCACGTGAAACAGAGAAACTAAGAAGGAAAACTAATAAGGAAAACTAGTAAGGAAAAGACGCATCATCGCATAGAAATCAGCAGTTGTTTTGAAAAGGTACAGTCAGTTCCACAAGAAAGTGTACTCCATAATGTTAAATGTGACGTCCGCAGCGACATCTCTGGTAGTGGACTCGAATCTGTACTCAATGCGCTTTTGTACAGTGTATAGATAAACAGTGTGAGAGGTGAATGTTTTGTTTTGTCGGTCGCAATTTTAGCTATTAGCACTTATTTGCAGCCAGTTTAAACGCTGAAGAAATATGCAATATTTTTCAAAAATGCCTTCTGATGTCCACTAAGAAGCTGTTTGGTTCGAACGAGGCAAACTGGTTGCTTCAAGAGGATAATGATCCGAAACATCGCACCCATTTCTGTACAGCGTGGAAACAAGACAATGGGCTGTTCACGATGGATTGGCCAGCAATGTCTCCGGATGCAAATCCAATAGAAAATGTTTGGTGGTATGTTACGATGAAACTTAAAGGAGAGCCAGTATATACTTTCAAGCAGCTGTCATATAGAATCACGACGATATGGAGATCGTTACCAAGAAAATGTGCAGAAAATCTTACAAAAAACATGCCGAGAAAGTGCCAAGCTACAATAGATAATGGCGGCTATTGGACTAAGGAGTACGTAATTGTACAATTAGAAATAACATGCATTTTCATGTCTACCTATCAGCTGCCGCACGCTGCATTCTGTACCCCTAGGCTACGGCTCGACGGTTATGTCCATCCGCAGCATCCTATGTATTATAGCTAGCGGGAATGAGAAGTTCCAGACCAGCAAGTGTCATAATCCTATTAATTAACGCTTACCCCGCTAGACGATGCCTCTCATCACTCCAGGTAATGTCGGAAGTGTATAAATAAAATAATGAGACTGATACCGTGGTGTTCGATCCGGCATTGAACTGCGCTAATGTCACGTTGTTTATCTGTAGCGCTTTTGCGTTCTCATAGTGAGTGAAACGAATTTCGAGCAATTCTGTGCGATGTGACTTTGATTTACGCTTGGACACTGTGTGCAAAAATTCGGTAGGTCTACGCAGACAGCGTTTTACCGAGAGCCCAGGTGTTTCGGTTGTGTGCAGTGCCCTAATTATGTTGGATTATCAGTTCGGATTACCCAACCATAGATGAATGAAAAAGTACCTTCGATGGTACATGTGGATACTGTGTGCAAGATGGATAGTTAGTTGAGAAGTAATAAGTTACAACATCATTCCTGATGCTGATGTTGCACGAACCCCGAAAATGTAGTAAGCGATAGAATTTTCTCGTTTCATTTTTCTGTGGAGGTTGTCATCGAGACGGAGGTCTGAAATCATGGCTAAGGTTTGTTGCAAGTTGCTAAGTGCCGTTATTCTCAAATACTGTATGAGTATAGTGTGGGCAATTTGTGAGCCATGAATTATGCTGCCTCAAGGTATATAGGGTGTTTGAAAATTCCGTTACAGACTTATAGGATTTGTAGAAGGGAGTGCGCACATAATATTTTGGATTGGAAACCATGTCTGGAAACGTACCGTTTCCGTGGTACAGCCGTCTGGAAACATGTTTGCTAGGTAGGTTTGCGACGGGGTATTCATGGTGGGGGGGGGGGGGTGCTTACGTTGGATTGGTTGATGTCACTTGACGTATGTCCTGCCTTTCTGACCTGATTCGGGCCTTATTTGAGTGTCTGTGAGTGTTGGAGGCGGTATGGACGTAGGTGTTGGTCATCAACATACCAGACGGTGCTGGGAGCAACATCCATCGCACGGGCGATTGCTCGTGAACTCGTTGACGGCTTCTCTTCAACGTGATGCCCTACTGCCTCTTCCAATTCGGGTGTGTGGCGTCTCCTTGGAGCACCACAGTGCGAAATTGGAATCTGATTTTACTTTTATGGCCTTTTCGTTGAATGTATGTAGCAACAAGCAATATATTGGTTTGCTACGTCTAACAGATGTAGAAACATTACACTTTTAACCTGCCCATGCTTTCCTGTTAGCCAGGCAGTCAAGCTGGCGCACGTTATCACCAGAACAGGCAAGCTGCTTTGCTCCTATCCAAGTCAATCGGTATCCACCAAGCTGGCTAAAGGAGTCTTGCTTGCCTGCCTGTCTTCCTGCAATGCTACGTTGCGTATTGTTTGCGCAAACAATGTTCACACTCGGCGCAGTGGCTGATGGGAGCTACTGTAAATGGGAAATGCCTTTACGGTCGCTCCTATCAGCCACCGCGTCGAGTGTCAACTTTGTTTGCGCGTGTAGTAGCAGTTTGTTCTGTACCATTGTAGTGTTATGAGTAGGGTTCGGAAGTTGATGAAAATACTTTAGAGTATCACAAGACGAGGCTCAATGAAATTTATCTTCATTTCGAGTCGTTGTAGGCCAGAAAATTATGGATTTTATTTCTGCTTTTTTCCTTTTCGGCGTATTTCGGGCTTATTTATTTATTTCGATATGCACGGCTTTCCTGAAATTTCGCAACCTTTCGACTACTACTGGCTGTTCCCAATTCGAACCATCATCATGTTACCTTTAATAAACGTTTTCTGTAGTGCCATCTCTGAAAGTCGATATCCTTTGGACCTCAGAACACGAAGATGTTTATTATACTGCAACAGCAACTAAAGTAAGGTTTTGGAAGTATAGTTTCTGTAACCTTAGTGTGTGTCAGCAAAATGTGTACCAAATTCCACCAATTTTAATTACTTTTTCGAGGATGTGTGTTGCGGGTTCGCTGAATTCACTCCAAGTGGCAAAAATAGTTCATTCTGAATTCCCCAAATGCGTTGTAGCGAACACGAACTTCGTTTTTCATATTATGTTAATCTAAAAAGTTAATGTGTGAAAGAAATAGCTTTCCTTTCATACTAAACTTTCTACGTACTACGTTCCAGACCGCCAGAATATGGTTTTTAATATCCACTAAATTATTTTTTTTTCTCTTTCAGTCAATGTTTGCTCTAAATGTGGAAAGCCTATATACTGCTAAATGGCCACAAGTCCTTAGCACCCGTTTCCACACACTTGTCAGCCACTCAATCTGTGTCCTTGCTCAAACTATTATGGAGTGAGGAAACAAAGACGTAACATAAGTTACTCGAGGTGCCCGGGTGAGTGTTTAGAAACTTCTTATACAATTTGTATTGATAGACACGCACCGATTTATTTAAAGTTGCCTCACAAATACACGCCAAGTTTTGCCCTGCTGGACTTGGGCTCTGTTTCGTGACTGGTATGTATTTCCCAGTTCTTAATTTCACCTCAGTCTCCTTTAAGCTTGGTTTGTTCATTTTGCTGCTCCCACTGTAATGATAAATGAGCCGCACTGTAACTAACTATTCAGAAATATAACTCGCTATTCTGTAGTCACGTTGGGCTGACAGCGTAATCTGTTGTCAGCTGCAGCAGACTGAGGGGACCCGTGAAGCTTGCCGGGGTAGCGGAACCCCAAGCTGGCCTGCTTTAATCCCTGCGCTTCAGTACACGTGTACTCTCATGCCACCGCGGTGGAGGCTGGGCTGCTTCAGTGGTCGCTTCGGAGGTAGGGGGAGCAGGGTGGAAGGAGAATTTGTACACCTCTTGCCTCTTAAGCTCTCGGAATTTTACACGTAAACGATACCGTGATGGACAACACCTTTCTTGTACCGCCCGCCTCCTCAACTGGTGGAGATATACGTGACGCTTTCGCGTTCACTCAACGAACCCGTGACCGAATACTCTGCTCGTCCTTAGATCTTCTATTTCCACTGTCTTTCTTACCTGGTAAGGGTCCCAGACCCATGAGCAATACTCAAGCAGCGATCGAGCATGGGTTTTGTAAGCTATCTCCATCTAGATATAGACTAAACTTCCTGAGGGCTCTACCAGTGAACTTCAGTCTGGCACCAGCTTCTCCTACGATTATTTTTATGTGGTCGTTTCAATTTAAATCGCCCCGTATGCATTTTCCCAGATAACGATTATGAGTGCTTTCAGTGAATGTTCGTTAAACGTGTAATCCAACAATAACCACTTTTTAGCCTCTCTATGCACAATATGCTGTATTTATTCGTGTCAGAGTTGGACCACCAGTCGCCGCACCAAGTGTCGATCCTCCGCAGGTATTGTCACATTTCGCTAGAGTTTTCAAGAGCTGCGATTTCTCTGTATACAACTACAAGTTGGTTAGCTACTGCATTAACATAAACAGGTGTGGTCTTTTTCGATGGTATTTTAGAGGGGAAGCATTACGGTTCAATGGCACGCCTACATTTGGAAAGGACCCTAACATATAAAGCCCAATTACGTAAATCTGCTGCAAAATTGAAGAGCCGTAATAACCTTCTTCAACGTCTAGCTGGTACATCATGGGGAGCTGACGCCAACACATTCAGAACATCTGCTCTAGCACTCGTCTATTTCTCACCAGAGTACAGCTCTGCAGTATGGCTTAATAGCTGCCATACTCACCTTGTGGACACTCAACTTCGTCACACTATGCGTATCATATCTGGAACATTACTTGCTACTCCAGTCCAATGGCTGCCGGTGTTGCGTAACATACCACCTCTTCACATCAGAAGACAAAAACATTGTGGTCATCTGTGGTCAAGAATACTGAATAACTCGTCACTCCAAATTCACGAAGATGTGAGACAGCTAGAATCATCCAGGTTGAAGTCCCGTAAACCGGCATGTAAAACGGCCATGGAATTGTTAAGCAACCATTTCGACCCCAAAGACAGCTGGCGGAAAGAATGGGATCTTCTTCTCCACAGGGCATCTTGAAAGCTGAAGATCCAACAGTAAGGCTCAATGGCTTCAGCTTGCCAAGATACATTTGGAGTAAGCTTAATAGTTTCAGATGTGGTGTGGGAAGAAGTGCTTCGATTCTTCACAAATGGGGTTGGGTGGACACCCCACACTGTGAATGTGCTGACGTTCCACAAACATTGAAGCATATAGCAGTGGACTGCCCCCTCCGTGCCTTCCTTCGAAATCTAGTGGATTCGAACCTGGTTACTTCCGAAGTGGTGGATTGGATCAATGGCTTAGATACAAAGATCTAAACTGTATTTTAATGTGTCTCTGGTACTATATTTTATGTGTTATTGTCATTGTTATGTATCATACGCTAAATAAATAAAATGTATACAACAGCATCATCCGCGAATAGCCTCTTAGAGCATCTGAAGTTAAACATTGGTAAAAGTTCGATAAAGTGCTTTCATCTAAAAGGTCACGGAACTAGCCTGTACGTAGTTTACACGAAGCAATTAACAATTTATAACAATTAAAGGATTAATAAAACAAAACAAATGGCACGTTACACAGAAAAGTTTTCAAGTACTGCGAGGAACTCCTGTACAGAATAGAAGAATGTGCCAGAAGGATACCATTCAACTTGTATTTCAATACTTGGCGTTTTTCTCTCATTCATTTCAGTTCTGCTGGAATCCTACCGAAATTAAAACCTGCGTAATAGAACAGTGCTTAATGAAGTTTCATCTAAGTGAACATCGTCTTTCCGTCTTTTGTTCACTGATCGAACGCTGCAGTTTCTTCTGAATGAGCCAATGTTGTTAACAACAAATCCCTTGGTGGAGTATGTATACATTGGACGGCAGATTTATAATTCCTAGTCATCTGAACAACGGCCTACACGAAGTTCGCCAGCTGACACAATCTGTCAGTCTGACTGCCCTTTTCTGGGCTAAGAATGTTCTTGGTGAGTTCACTAAGTTGCCCCCGCCCCCTCCCCCAAAAAAGCCTTACGATGTAATAGACTGAGAATAAGCAAAGGAAACAAGCCTTCCTTTTTCAGGGAAAATCATTCTTACACGAAAGGAAAAAAAAAATGGTTCAAATGGCTCTGTGCACTATGGGACTCAACTGCTGTGGTCATAAGTCCCCTAGAACGTATAACTACTTAAACCTAACTAACCTAAGGACAGCACACAACACCCAGCCATCACGAGGCAGAGAAAATCCCTGACCCCGCCGGGAATCGAACCCGGGAACCCGGGCGTGGGAAGCGAGAACGCTACCGCACGACCACGAGATGCGGGCGAGAGACAACAGCAACCAGTTTCTCCAGAAGACCTTGAACATAACTTCGAAGAAAGCCTTCCGTCTATCTATTCTCTGAAAGATGCGTTTAATCCTCTTTTACTACGTCGTTGTATTATGTTCTACGTCTTCCACATTAACATTTGTATCATGTTCGAAGCAAGAGAAATTCTTGAGTCGTCTGTCGTGTTCAGTGGCAAATCATTGATGTATGATAAGAAAAGCACCGAACCCAGAACAGAACGCTCATGCAGCACCCACTGTACATGATCGCAGTCAGGTTCAACCCCCTTCCGCGTGTGTTGACGCTGAAAGACGGTTTCCTGTTTCTGACTTTCTCTAATCCCATGATGTTACAACTTACGCAAAAGTATTGCTTTGTTCACAAAGTCACATGCTTTTGTTAAATCAAAAAAATACCTATAATCCGTAACATATCGTTTAGCCTTGCTTGTGACTATCACCCTGAAGAATTAACTGCGTTTATGTGGATAATCCTTTCTTGAAGCCAGACTACGATTCTTCATAATTAACTCTGTAAGCAATTATGCAAAGGTCAGCGGAATGTTTTCCGTGTGTTGCAATACCCGTGTTGTCAGCCGAAGAAAGTGAGTGCCTCTCGGGTCTGTCGTCACCTTTGGCAGATTCTAGTGGTGACACAACTGTCGAAAACCCGTAAAGAGAACGGTCTGCCGTTGACGCAACGGCCGTGAATCACCCTTAAGCAGGGTGACAAACGCTTCCCTCGCCCGCTGGCGTTAGCAGTGAGGTTCCTGTCAAAGCGTCAAGCTGTCCTCTTGCATCTCTTACGGCACCGCTTAGCACCCTTCGGGAATGGTCGTCAGCCGAGCTGTTACGCGTCTGTTATTTTTCACGTAGCGTTCCGTCGTTGTAAACTGAGATGACAAAGGTCATGGAATACCTCCTAATATCGTGTCAGACCTCCTTTTGCCCGGCGTAGTGCAGCATCTAGATGGGGCATGGACTCAGCCAGTCGTTGGAAGTTCCCTGCAAAAATAGTGAGCCATGTTGCCTATATACCCATCCATAGTTGCCGGCGCAGGATGTTGTGCACGAACTAATGATCTCGCATGGAGAACGTAGTGATAGACATCCCTGGGGTTGTGAAGCAGCTGAATGGGTTGAAAATAAATAAATCGCCAGGTCCTGATGGGATTCCAATTTGGTTTTACAGAGAGTACTCTACTGCATTGGCTCCTTACTTAGCTTGCATTTATCGCGAATCTCTTGCACAACGTAAAGTCCCGAGCGACTGGAAAAAAGCGCAGGTGACGCCTGTATATAAGAAGGGTAGATGGACGGATCCTCAAAATTACAGACCAATATTCTTAACATCGGTTTGTTGCAGGATTCTCGAACATATTCTCAGTTCGGATATAATTAATTTCCTTGAGACAGAGAAGTTGCTGTCCATGCGTCAGCACGGCTTTAGAAAGCATCGCTACTGCGAAACGCAACTCGCCCTGTTTTCACATGATATCTTGCGAACCATGGATGAAGGGTATCAGATGGATGCCATAGTCCTTGACTTCCGGAAAGCGTTTGACTCGGTGCCCCACTGCAGACTCCTAACTACGGTACGTGCATATGGGATTGGTTCCCAAGTATGTGAGTGGCTCGAAGACTTCTTAAGTAATAAAACCCAGTACGTTGTCCTCGATGGTGAGTGTTCATCGGAGGTGAGGGTATCATCTGAAGTGCCCCAGGGAAGTTTGGTAGGTCCGCTGTTGTTTTCTATCTGCATAAATGATCTTTTGGATAGAGTGGATAGGAATGTGCGGCTGTTTGCTGATGATGCTGTGGTGTACGGGAAGGTGTCGTCGTTGAGTGACTGTAGGAGGATACAAGATGACTTGTGATTGGTGTTAAGAAACTCTAAATATAGATAAATGTAAATTAATGCAGATGAATAGGAAAAAGAATCCCGTAATGTTTGAATACTCCATTAGTAGTGTAGCGCTTGACACAGTTACGTCGATTAAATATTTGGGCGTAACATTGCAGAGCGATATGAAGTGGGACAAGTATGTAATGGCAGTTGTGGGGAAGGCGGATAGTTGTCTTCGGTTCATTGGTAGAATTTTGGGAAGATGTCGTTCATCTGTAACGGAGACCGCTTATAAAGCACTAATACGACCTATTCTTGAGTTTGGGATCCCTATCAGGTCGGATTGAGGGAGGACATAGAAGCAGTTCAGAGGCGGGCTGCTAGATTTGTTACTGGTAGGTTTGATCATCACGCGAGTATTACGGAAATGCTTCAGGAACTCGGGTGGGAGTCTCTGGAGGAAAGGAGGCGTTATTTTCGTGAATCGCTACTGAGGAAATTCAGAGAACCAGCATTTGAGGCTGACTGTAGTACAATTTTACTGCCACGAACTTATATTTCGCGGAAAGACCACAAAGATAAGAGAGATTATGGCTCGTACAGAGGCATATAGGCAGTCATTTTTCCCTCGTTCTGTTTGGGAGTGGAACAGGGAGGGAAGATGGTAGTTGTGGTACGAGGTACCCTCCGCTACGCACCGTATGGTGGATTGCGGAGTATGTATGTAGATGTAGATCTCTCGATTGTGTTCCATAAATGTTCGATGGGATTCATGACAGCGATCTGGATGGCTAAGCCATTCGCTCCAATTGTTCTTCAAACCAGGCGAGAACGAATGTGGCTCAGTGACATGGCGCATTGTCATCCATAAAAATTCCATCGTTGTTTGGGAACGTGAAGTCCGTGAATGGCTGCAATTGGACTCCACGTTGCCGAACATAATCATTTCCACTCAATGATCGTTTCAGTTGGACCAGAATACCTAGTCAATTGCGTGTAACACAGGCCATGCCGTTATGGAGCCACCGCCAGCTTGCACA
The DNA here is from genome assembly GCF_023898315.1 of Schistocerca nitens. Lineage (NCBI taxonomy): Eukaryota > Metazoa > Arthropoda > Insecta > Orthoptera > Acrididae > Schistocerca > Schistocerca nitens. The sequence continues at coordinate 45,422,727 of NC_064625.1, forward strand.
GTGCCTTCTTGACACCTGGGTCCATGGCTTCGTGGCCGCATTCGAACCCTACCATCAGCTCTTACCAACTGAAATCGGGACTCATCTGACCAAGCCACGGTTTTTCACTGGTCTTGGGCCTGAGAGGCGCTGCAGGTGATGTCGTGCTGTTAGCAAAGGCAATCGCGTGGGTCGTCTGCAGCCATAGCTCATTAATACCACATTTCGTCGTACATCCCACATTGCGGTTATTTCACACAGTGTTGCTGGTCTGTTAGCACTGACAACTATACGCAAAAGTGAAGGCTGTCGGCCACTGCGTTGTCCATGGTGAGAGGTAATGCCTGAAATTTGGTATTCTCGGCACGTTCTGTACACTGTGATTCTCGAAATATTGAATTCCCTAACGATTTCCGAAATGGAATGTCGCATGCGTCTAGCTCCAACTACGATTCCGCGCTCAAAGACTGCTAATTGCCGACGTGCGGCCATAGTCGGAGTCGGGAAGCTTTTCACATGACTCACCTGAGTACAAATGCCAGCTCCGCCAATGCACTGTTCTTTTATACGTTGTGAACGCGCTACAACCGCTATCTGTAGATGTGCGTATCGCTATCCCATTATTTCTGTCACCTCATTGTATTTGATAATAGTAATCTATGAATTCATTTACTCTCGCTGAAATGATATGCAGTCAGGAGGGAAGAAATTACCATGCAGTGATGAGAAATGATGTGAGCGAATTTCGTTCGGGAATTTAAACCACAGTCCACGGAAATTATAGTGCCAACTGGAATGTGTGTTCTCTTAGGACAACTATCCAAGGATTTCCACCCAATAATATCCAAACAGCAGACTCTGTACACAATTTATTAAATTGCCAATACTAAACTCTTTTAAATAACAACAAATTCATATAACTTACAGAACTTAACAAATGGTTAAAAGAATGAGCTTTAAAAACAATAACGGCGGGTTGCCACCATAAAATCAAAGAACCTTTTACAATAGTGCTTTTAGAGTTTACCCAAGAGACCAAAATCCAATAATAAGTTAACTTGGCAATACAGCTTAAGATCATTTACAAAAACCTTTAAGAATGATAATGAGACTTGGCACCATAAAATCGGAAAACATCAAGAGCAGTAATAAACTAAAAATAATAATAATAATGACAACTTGGCACCATAAAATAAGAGAGATTTCTTCTGCAAGAACAAATTACAATGGTGCTTTAGAAGATTTTACTCCACAGACCAAGATCCAATAATATGTTAACTTGGCATTACAATTTAAAATCATTTATATAAAAATCTTTGAGAAAGATAATGGCACTTGGCACTCTAAAATCAAAGAAGCGCAACACACAACCAATAAATATAATAACAAATAATAATTTGATACAAGCAAAGGGCAAGGGCAAATCCCAGCTCTCGACACTTCGGAGCCGTCCCACTAGAAACAGTCACCGAAATAAACCGCTGAGAGCTCCCCGACATTCCTTCCACAACTGCCCATCACTTACGCACTTTGGTTATGTTCTGTAACACACGACAGATAATATCAACACAAGATAAAATTCAAAAATCAAATAACAATATAACATCCCGACAGCACATGATAACCTCGGCGCCGTTAATTCGGGTGATCTTAACAAGTGCCGGAAGCCAACACACACCAATCTTAATTAACAATTCTCGCTTCAATAAAAGCCAAGCGCACATGAATAGTCAAACCACAGTCTTAGAAGTGCCTTAACGACAGCAAACGCGACTATTCCACCAAGTTAATAATAACAATACAGTGAGATAAAAATACAGAACATAGCCGGCCGGAGTGGCGGAGCGGTTCTAGGCGCTTCAGTCTGGAACCGCGCGACCGCTACGGTCGCAGGTTTGAATCCTGCCTCGGGCATGGATGTGTGTGATGTCCTTAGGTTAGTTAGGTTCAAGTAGTTCAAAGTTCTAGGGGACTGATGACCTCAGATGTTAACCATAGTGCTCAGAGCCATTTGAACTATTTGAACAGAACATACCACTAAATGCCTTACAAAAACCAAATTGACGAGAACGTGTTGTTCAGGTCCCAGAAGACCACATATACCAACCAGCAGTAATTCACTATGCATATACTGTCAAAAACCGCCTTTCGTAGGCAGACTTTACCTAACACATCAAATGCCAAATATACCACACATGAACGCAATTCCGTGCAGGTATCAGGAACCACTTACGTGAATTTCTTCAAAAGGGAACAAACAGGCACCACCAAAGGTAACGCTGAGCGGACCGGGTGGGCAACGACCCTCTCAGTGGGATTACCAAAAGATACTCCAGTTGAGCAGATAAATTAGTACCAACAATTATCGTAACGTGTCACACACACACACAGCAAAAACTTCCAGCAACGCCGTCCACATCAGAATGAAGTTCAGAAACCGCTGCTGGAGCTCCCAGCGGAAAATCTGACGAGCCAACCGAGTCCACATCCTAACCTGGCAGACGACTCCAAAATTCAGCAGCTAGTTGTCTCCGGGCCCGAGTATCACAGGACCCCACCGGACCTCCACTTCAGACAGGCAGGCAAAAGAAGTACGCCGACTCCAGTTAATCACCACCGCATGGCGAGCACAGCGGCGAGTCGCCTCCGCCCCAGATCACTCTGCTCATATTGCGAGGCACAACAACCATAGCGCTAGTCACCAGCAGGTCAGGTAGAGCGAAATTCATGTTCCGTGCAATACCCGGAAACCGACTACCCTCTCGCTTTCCGCCGGCCACCGCAGGCACACACCAGCGACGTAATAGCAAATCAGCACCGGAGCGCCACCCACACCAGAACAGCGAACTATAATCGATTATAGCGCGCGCTGTAAACAAGATCACCAACTGAAAATGGGTGCCACACTGCCACATGAACCCGGATTTCCTGCTTGTAGCTGTAGTCGCCTTCATAATGAGGGTGAGTTCAACTTCCATTGAAACAGACGTCTCCAACTATAACTGCCGAACACGAGAGAACGAGAGGTTCTCCGATGGTGTAAGTGAGAACACCTCTTATAAGGGAGGGGTTGGGGAGGTGGGGGGGGGGGGAGGTGGAGGATTTGGTGAAGAATTGGACTTTCCTTGCCGTAATAATACGCTGGTGACCCAAAACATTATGACCTCTTTGCACTTGCCTGGTGGCTGTGCGGATACTTGCTGCGCTAAGGAACATGTATAGTTGGGCCAGATATCAATGGTTCTGGCGACGACACGGGCCGCAAATGGGATGGGATTTGAGAAGGCACAGATTTCTATAACCTGGCGCTTGGGAACAAGCATTTCGGAAACGGCGAAGCTGGCTGTCAACGCACGTGCTGTCGCCTGAAGGGTTTGGAAAATTATTGAAGGACGTTGAAACCACGAGTACGGAACAGTGTGTTGGACGTCCACAACGCATCGTAGAACGATAAGGTCGGAGGCTTGTCCGTTCTGCAAAACGGGATAGGCGACGACCTGTGATAGATCTGACGACAGAGTACAGTGCTGGTACAGGCACAATAATTTTTTTTCTGAGTACACCGTTCAGCGATCATTGTTGGACATCTGGCTGAGCAGTAGACGCCCTTACTTGTTCCTCTGGTGACCAAATGGCGACGTCAGCTCTGAGTGCAGGGGACAAGGGATCATCGACATTGGAGCGTAGGTCAGTGGAAACATGTGGCCCAGTCGGATGAATAGTTTCTCGTTCGGCCGTCATCCAGGCGTAGGGCTGCTACAGTGCGCAGCAGAATTAAAGCTTCACTTTTTTTGTAACCTTATAATTCCCACCCATCGAACGTGATCGCACGTATTTGGAGTGGAGCGCGACCCAATTTTTGCTCTCGTGGACGGGTTGGAACCCATAGGGACCATTCAAATCATTCGACGAAATTTGATTATGATCCTAAGTAGCTACGGGTGATTATACTTTTCCAGCGCTCCTATTTTGTGTCCTCCTGCGGTGTGCTTACGGGGGGATGGGACATTGACACATGCGTGAATGAAACACCAAACGATCTGTACAGGATGGCAGCCAGTAAAGGAATATTTTAGGGAGTTAGTTTAAAAAATTTATTTTAAAGGCCCAGTGGAATCTTTACAAGTTTTTTTCCAGAGTAACTCACGCCTTGCCTACGTGACACAGGTCGCTTGCCTTTCAAAACCGAGGCAGTTCTGTCCAGTTAAAACTGCTGACAGGAAACGCCCTGAGACCTCTGCTGAAACAGCTAGCGAATTAACGCCATTGGTTTTAGCCAATAGCGTGCACGGGATACCGATCACGTGTGTGTACGCTGGAATCTTCTGCGGTGCCGAACACAGTTGCTTCTCGCTCTTGTAATCCAGACTTCGAGCAGAGCAGACGTCTTTTTCGAAGGCAGAGCCTCTGGCTCTGCTTTTCACGACCGGCCACCAACGTAAGTTAACATGAACCGCTTCCCATTCCGTTGCCCATTTTAATTAATTGTTCGACCTCCTAGACTGGCCTAAACCTGTTAACTTCCGACCCTAGGCGCGCCCTGTGTACTCCGTACACTGAAATATATCCTCTTTATTGTACTCAATTCCCTGTTCTGTCATTTAACGGCAGCCCTGGATCCCCACTACCAAATCCTGACCGCTCGACCTCCTGCACACTGCCGCCACGAGGCATATTTAACAACCTTCTTCCCCCTTCCCTGCCACTTTATACATTAACATTGGTGTCAGAAGTTACTCTCCCCATCCACAAACCACGTACTCTTTTACAATTGGTGACCAGAAGTGGGACGTTAGCATTCGTGTAACTTAACATCGGTTGCAGCAGTTCCTTGTAAACTTCCCTTAACTTTACAGATCCCTCTAAGAACCCCCCCCCCCCCCCTCCTTTCCCCAGTTTGGCAAAATGTTCAGTGGCAGCCACCTACGTTTTATTCAGGCATCAGTCAACGCCGCACCCCTCCCTCCCCTTCACCGCGCCACGGACGCGGATGAAAGAGCATAAGCACCCTATTCTGCTTCGGATCTCGTTCAGATTTCGTCGAATGGTGCTGAACGGTCCCTAGTGGTTCCAACCTATACACTAGAGCAAAATTTGTGGTTGCTGCCCTCCAGAGAGGTGATACCACGTTTAATGGGGATGCAACTCAACAGTGTTCTTGGAAAAGGGTTGACACGGTTGAGCAGTGTCTAAGGCTGCACAGAACGTCTTCCTGTTGCTCGTCCACCGCGAAATGTGTGGCAAACAACGCCCCAAGGAAATGGGCTGGTTTCACTGATGTCCTGTGTTTGACCCCATGCGGCAGTTTCGTGCCGATTCTGAGGGGGGGATGTATCTGTAATGCTTTCCTCGGCCACTCATAAGAAGACCTCGTGATCTCAACGCTGGACGTCGCGGTTCTGACCCCACTGCAGAGGTCTCAAAAGAAGAGGTGAAATGCGGGTAATAGGCGATTTGACGATCTTCTCGTCGTATGACACGTTCACGATTGCATACGGAAAAATTGTGGTGAACTTTGGAGCAAACCCACCTTACACGTAATGTGAATATCTCAGCTGTGGCCTTATTTTCGCGTTCGTCGATACCGTACTGTCTGAAAGTTCGTGCCGGCCACTGTGGTCGAGCAGTTCTAGGGGCTTCAGTCCGGAACCACGAAGCTGCTACGGTCGCAGGTTCGAATGTGTGATGTGTGTGATGTCCTGAGGTTAGTTAGGTTTAAGTAGTTCTAAATTTAGGGGACTGATGACCTCAGATGTGCTAGTGCTTATAGCCATTTTTTTGAAAGTTCGTCGAGCCCGAGGGTGACGTCGCAGGGCGCCTCCACTTCTGCGCCATTACAGCGTAAGTTTGTTCACACCTTTGAGCCAAACTTGAAACTTAAGCTTCGCACTGGGTGAGAATTACGGGGTTTCGAAAAGAATGATCCTTTAAATCTGTTGTGCAGTGTACAACCATGTCCCGAGCCACGGACATACTTGTAGATCGTTAGGAGCAGTGTAACGCTAGGACGGACACTCACCTGGGCTTCCATGGAGCCTGTGGCAGTAATCGAATGCACCATGGACGACCGTCATCCCTTCATGCTTGATGTCTTCCTCGACAGTGATGACATCTTCCAGCAAGATAAGTGTCTTTGTCACAAGGCCAGAATCGTGCAACAGTGGTGTGAGGAGCATGATACTGAACTTACTTTGACGTCTATGGCCACTGAATGCGTTTCATCTGAACATGATGGAACACATCTGAGAGGCGCTATCGGGCACCATCATCGAACCCACAAATTACCGTCCCATGATTTATCGGATGGTTATAATTTAAAGTGCAGTCACTCGTGGAGGTCCACTGTGGGCTGTAATGACGGTACGGCAGCGAAACTTGATATATATGCTGATGCGTTAATGCAGGAACTATTTACGCTGGGAAAAAATTAGTTCCAATTTCGGCCACCAGGTGTAGCTCTGGCGCTGTGAATGCAAGAAATATGCATAGAAATGTTTCCCTGTGTAATGGATTGGGAAGGGGACGTGATCGGAAAAATCTTCTATGAAGAGAATACACCCAAAGAGACCTGTCAGCTGTACTGTCACATCTGCACGTTATCGAGACTTACTTGTACAACATGTGATTCCTGTTTTGGAAGAGCGCAAATTTACGAAAACCGCTGTTTTAGTGCAACACCTCATATATCTCACCTAGTGAAAGCTCTGCTTAATGCAACCTTGCAGCAACATGTTATCTCCAGATGCATGACCTGCAAGATCACGATCTGAATCCATGTGATATTTGGCTCTGGGCAACAAGTTCAGGTCACATTCGGTGTCTACGTCATCTTATGGCCATTATACAGGAACACATGGCTCGTATTCCACCGGAACAACTGCGTGCAGCTGTTGATCACTTCGTTTTACAGATACAGGATCTCGTCGACGTCTCCTTTGCTCATATTGAACAAATTGTGTAATTGGCGATTAATAATGAAATCAACGTTGTGCCTTTCTCACTTGTTCTACCTATTCTGCGCACGCCCCGTTCCTAATCCATTAAGTATGGAAAAATTTCTGTACGTCTTTCTTGCATTCTCAACGCGAGATTTTCGCCTGGTGGCCAGAATTGGGACTAATTTTTTCCAGCTTAAATCGGTTTCAAATTAACGCATTAGATTGTTTACCAAGTTTCACTGCCATACAATAATTACAGCCCACACTAAACCTTTGTGAGTTGCTGCACTTTAATTGTAACCATCCAGTACGAGATTGCGTCACCAGTGCGTAACCATCCTAACAAAGCCTTGTCGAACCCTTGCCACACAGAATGACTGTCATAACGTGTTAGCCAATTTGTGTATCCACCAGTTAAATTCCCTGGTGTGAAAACTTACTGGCGATGAAACTGATGAAGTCTCATGCAGTGATACTGTGGGGCGGCGGGTGGAATAATTGATGTTAAATGTTCCTATTATTTATGCTGTCTTTCGCCGTTCTCATCACTGGCTCTCTAACTACAATATTGGCAACCAGAAAGTGATTAGCAAAACGTGAAGCTTGTAATTAGAATTCCTAGTGCCCACTTCATCTGAGAATATACTTATAGTTACAGCTTATAGCTCTGAGGAATTAGGAGATTGTCCGGGATTTATAATCAAAAACGGTCTTGAAAAACGTTCTGTATTCTGAAAGTCACAGATGAAAACAAAAGAATCCACACCATCTAACTAACAGAGCAGTTCAGAGTCTAATGCGCTGATGCCACTATAACTGTCCAAATTAAATATTTAAATGAATGCTCGCCATAATTTGATGATAAGGTTCATCAAACGCCACGCTAAATAATGGTAGAATGTTTGTCCCGCGGCGGCACGTGAAAATACAATACGCAAACTGAAGATCGATAATTAAAGTCATCCCAGAATAAACACTTCACTCGAAAATGATTTCATGGTTACGCGTATCTCGAGTAACTTAATACGGCATCCGAGGCTGTTTGTAGCAATGATACCGACGCGACGCGACGCGACTCCCGACACAGATGACGTGCTATTCAGCGTCTAGAGAGAACTGGGGCCTTCCTTCCTCGCGCAGCGTTTTTATATATAAAGCCGCGGTGCGGACGGCTAAGGGAACGCCTGATCAAATCGGCTCTCCCGACTAGCCGCTGGGCTAGTAATGCACCACATTAAGTTATTGAATAAATCATAGCTTCTTTTGCTGATGGCCGATGAAGCTCTCAATTTAAATGTGTATTCAACACACAGGTAAGTAATCATAATAAAAGTTTGACGTGGCTAAGTTAAATATTTTGGGCGAGAGAATTAATTTAATTACACTGCACGCAGTAGACGAGCTCTGAACTGGCCCTTTGGAGATACGCTATCGCTATAGTTTTATAGGTATTCAAATGAAACTTCTCACATCTTCATAGTTATAGCGGATCTCCAACCTACTTAAATATAAACATCCTAGCTTTATTTATTAGCCTACTTAATCTATCTTGCTTCCTTAAGTTTTAAGACAAAAACCAGAAAATCATGAATTTCCACTAAAATCTTAAATTGTGAGATCCAGAAGACTGTTTTTATTAAATAATTATGAAAAATGAATCTAATTATCAATTTTTAATTCACTAGCTCTTTTATGTTGCGCCAATGATTTTTACAGAAAAACGTCAAAATTTCGAAAATGGCTAAAGTTATCGAACTGATATTCAACACATGTTGTTTTAGTATTACTCCTGACATGCTTGAAATGTTTTAGGTTATTTGCTTGATTTTTAAAGTATTGCGCAACATTTATGACGTCAGAGCTAGTTACAGCGGACTGGGCTGGCACACAATGCAAAGACTGATGTGAATTTACTACGGCGTGAGTAGGCTGCTTCCCTACAATACTTTGCAGTAGGTTTGTGATTCTTGGTATATGCCTAGTCAACATTACTGTAAGACAAATGGCGGCTTCGTACTGATTTCGCAAAGAGTCCTAATTGGGTTGTATGAAGTCAGCCTACAGCGCTGGAAACTAGACGAGTGACAACTTCAGTGAGACAAACTTACTAAAGCACGAAGTGTTTATGCTATATTACCACGTATCAGGGAAAGACTGATAATTTATCACGTTGCCAAAACCAAGGCATGGTTAATATCATCAGTGACCATCCCGCAGTATATGTAAGAAATTGGGTACAACTGTCAGAAGTGTAGGAACAGGTCAGGATCCCGAGGACGTAATCTTGTCTACAAATAGTTGATGTCAGGGAACATGTCCGTTCGGAAGACTTCTACAACCTAGTACAGACCCTCGAATACAGACCTTAGCAACTACCTTGTGCGAACTCTCACCAATGATTTGGATGTAAGCCGTCGTTAAATGATTGCATACTGCACTTGCAGAAATAAAGTGTTTATAAATTACTTATACAAAAGTAACCTTTCATTGTGAAAAAAGTAAATAACTTACAGAAACATTTGATACAGCACTGAATGGAGTTTATTTTCAAGTATTGTTTGCAGATGTTCAGTGTGGCTACCTTTTGTAACACGAAAAATGGGCTGTCTGTTATCAGTTCTCTGCCAAGTCCTATGAAGCAAGTCTTGATGTTCAGTGGCAACTGCTTGTGCTGTCAGTTGTCACAACTGGTCGACTTTTCCTGGACGTGGAGTAACAAACCCCCCGTCTTTAATGTAACCTCATACACAGAAGTCAGTTGGGGTTAAATCAGGTGATTGTGGTAGCCAGAATATTGTTCCACAACGTCCAATCAATGTTCAAATGGTTCAAATGGCTCTGAGGACTATAGGAATCAACATCTGAGGTCATCAGCCTAACTAACCTAAGGACATCACACACATCCGTGCCCGAGGCAGGATCCGAACCTGCGACCGTAGCGGTCGCGCGGTTCCAGACTGAAGCGCCTAGAACCGCTCGGCCACAGCGGCCGGCCCAATCAAAGCCGGCACATTCCTACAGAGATAGGCGACGACTTCACGATGATAATGTGGTGGCGCCATCTTGCTTAAAAATAAATTCTGGGCCCATGTCCTGTTGTAACTGAGGCATTAGATAATGTTGATTTACCGGACTACAAATGTAAGACTGCCGAACTTGCTAAATTGCGGCGCCAGAGGTTGCTGGCCGACCCTGGCCAGTTGCGGTGAAACGATTATACGAGGCCTGTTCAGAAAGTAAGCTCCGATTGATTGCCAAATTGAAACCACAGTGAACATCAGAAATGTTTTACTTGTAACAATTAGCTACACCTTTCAGCTACTTCTCTACGTAGTCGCCGTTCTGACTTAGACTTTTGTCATAGCGTTGTACCAACTTTTCAATAGCCTCATCATAGAAGGCAGCCGCCAGTGCTTTCCGCCAATTCTCCACGCTGGCCTACACCTCGTTGTCTGTGTCAAAATGTTGTCTTCAAAGACAGCGGTTCATGTGACCAGAGATGAAACTCAGGGGGGAGACAATTGCGGACTGTATTGTGGGTAATCTCACATTTCCATTTGAAAACGATGCAGGAGCATCTTCATTGCCCCTGCAGAATGCGGCTGAGAATTGTCTTGAAGAAGAAACAGCACGACAGTTATGTAATGTTAGCTGCATAGCTTCAGGCGAAATTTCTCACCAGGCCCTCGTACTTGGCGGCAGACACTATTTTCTAGACATCTTTACGCACTCACTGCGAGCTCAGAAATGAGAAGAGCGACGTGATGCTAACTGGGGTTATACTAGAGACACTACCCAACACATCTGTGCAAAGCTTTATCGGATTTTCATAGTCGTTTCCATTTCGCGACCGATCGGAGCTTACTTTCTGAACGCCCCTCGTAGCAATCAATAATAGATTGTCTTTGAGATAGTGGCTTGCGGTATTGAGTTCTGAACCGTCTCTGAACTGTAGCAGCGGATTTGGATGCGCGAAACCATAAACAACACTGCACACACTCTGTACCACTATACACTGAAGAGCCAAAGAAACTGGTACACCTACCTAAAATCGTGTAGGGCCCCCGCGAGCGCACAGAAGTGCAGCAGCCTAATGAGTACACAGTATGGTTTGAGAGTAAATCGGAGAAAGACGAAGGTAATGAGAAGTAGTAGAAATGAGAACAGCGAGAAACAACATCAGGATTGATGGTCACGAAGTCAAGGAATTCTGCTACCTAGGCAGTAAAATAACCAATGTCGGACGGAGCAAGGAGGACATCAAAAGCAGACTCGCTATGGCAAAAAAGGCATTTCTGGCCAAGAGAAGTCTACTAATATCAAACACCGGCCTTAATTTGAGGAAGAAATTTCTGAGGATGTACGTCTGGAGTACAGCATTGAATGGTAGTGAAACATGGACTTTGGGAAAACCGGAACAGAAGAGAATCGAAGCATTTGTGATGTGGTGCTATAGACGAATGTTGAAAATTAGGTGGACTGATAAGGTAAGGAATGAGGAGGTTCTACGCAGAATCGGAGAGGAAAGGAATATGTGGAAAACACTGATAAGGAGAAGGGACAGGATGATAGGACATCTGCTAAGACATGAGGGAATGACTTCCATGGTACTAGAGGGAGCTGTAGAGGGCAAAAACTGTAGAGGAAGACAAGAGATGGGAATACGTCAAGCAAATAATTGAGGACGTAGGTTGCAAGTGCTACTCTGAGATGAAGAGGTTAGCACAGGAAAGGAATTCGTGGCGGGCCGCATCAAACCAGTCAGTAGACTGATGACAAAAACGACATGGCACGGACTCGACTAATGTCTGAAGTAGTGCAGGAGGGAATTGACACCATGAATCCTTGAACAGTCCCCTGCTGACATGCAGGGTCCATGGATTCATGATGTTGTATCCATAACCGTACACGTCCATCCGCTGGAGACAATTTAAAACGAGACTCGTCCGACCAGCCAACATGTTTCCAGTCATCAACAGTCCCATGTCGGTGTTGATGGGCCTAGGCGAGGCAGTCATCAAGGGTACCCGGGTGGGCCTTCGGCTTGATGATTCGTTGAATGGTTCGCACGCTGACACTTGTCGATGGACCAGCATTGAAATCTGCATCAATATGCTGAAGTGTTGCACTTCTGACACATTGAATGGTTCTCTTCAGTTGTTCTTGCAGGATCTTTTTCCGGCCGCAGCGATGTCTGAGACTGATGTAATACCGGATTCCTGATATTCACAGTACACTTGTGAAATTGGTCGTACGGGTAAATCCCCACTTCGTCGCTACCTCACAGATGCTGTGTCCCATCACTCGTGCGCCGAGTGTACCACGACGTTCAAAGTCACGTAAATCTTGATAATCTACCATTGCAGCAACAGTAACCGATCTAACAACTGCGCCAGACGCTTGTTGTCTTATATAGGCGTTGCTGACCGCAGCGCAGTATTCTGCTTGTTCACACATCACTGTATTTGAATACGCACGTTTATACCAGTTTCTTTGGCGCTTCAGTGTATAAGCGATGTTTACAATTTCGCGTTGGAATTAGAGTAGCGTCAGCCTGCTTAGGTTTACGAACTGTTATCGAGATACGTTAACACTCCAAGGTCAGGACACGTTAAAAGGGTCTGTCAGAACACTAAGATAGTCACGTAGCCTTGGACACGAGTACAATAGAAATAAACGTGAAATGACTACGCGCGTTTAGTTCACTTTCTTTAGCTGATCATCAGTTTTTACCAATTTCATTGTGTTTCATCGTATTCATTGCATTATTGTATTTTCCTTTGCTAAAACAGCTTGATAAATTGTTTTTTACAACAGTGCATTTGTTATATAGTGCCACTACAATAGAGGCTCAAGAGCTACATGACTTCATAAACCAGCGGTAAATACATAATAAAATGTCAGAGTACACGCTATTATCTTTCAGGTGTTTCTTATGATTCTTCCTTGAGATGGCGGCAGTAGAATTACTTTAGAGCCCACCTCAATATTGCTTGTTTAACCTCGCTGAATAACGTTTCACGTTAAAAGGCCTGTACGGACATTGCTTATTCGTCTACATCTGCATCCATACTCCGCAAGCCATATACACTATTTAATCAAAAGTATCCGGACACCTGGCTGAAAGTGACTTACAAGTTCGTGGTGCCCTCCATCTGTAATGCTGGAATTGAATATGGCGTTGGCCCACCCTTAGCCTTGATGACAGCTTCCAGTCTCGCAGGCATACGTTCAGTCAGGTGCTGGAAGGTATCTGGGGAATGCAGCCCATTCTACACGGAGTGCTGCACTGAGGAGGGGTATCGATGTCGGTCGCTGGGGCCTGGCACAAAGTCGGCGTTCCAAAACATCCCAAAGGTGTTATATAGGATTCAGCTCAGGACTCTGTGCAGGCCACTCCGTTACAGGGTCTTATTGTTGTGGAACCACTCCGCCACAGGCCGTGCATTATGAACAGGTGTTCGATCGTGTTGTAAGATGCAATCGCCCTCTCCGAATTGCTCTTCAACAGCGGGAAGCAAGACAGTTCTTAAAACATCAGTGTAGGCCTGTGCTGTAATAGTGCCACGCAAAACAACAAGGGGTGCAAGCTCCCTCCATGAAAAACACGACGACACCATAACATCACCGTCTCCGAATTTTATTATTGGCTCTACATATGCTGGCAGATGACGTTCACCGGGCTTCCGCCATACCTACATCCTGACATCGGATCGTCACATTGTGTACCGTTATTCGTCATTCCACACAACGTTTGTCCACTGTTCAGTCGTCTTATGTTTATGCTCCTTACACCAAGCCAGGGGTCGTTTGGCATCTAGCGGCGTGGTGTGTTGCTTAGGAGCAACCGCTCGACCATGAAATAACAAGTTTTCTCACCTCCCGCCTGTCATAGCACTTCCAGTAGATCCTGATGCAGTGTGGAATTCCTGTGTGATGGTCTGGATAGATGTCCGCCTATTACACATTACGACCCTCTACAACTGTCGGCGGTCTCTGTCAGTCAACAGAGGAGGTCGGCCTGTACATTTTTGTGCTGTACATGTCCCTTCACGTTTCCATTTCACTACCACATCGGAAACAGCAGACCTATGGATGTTTAGGTGTGGAAATCTCTCGTACAGACATATGACACAAGTGACACCCAATCATGTGACCACATTCGAAGTCCGTGAGTTCCGCAGAGCGCTCCATTCTGCTGGCTCACGATGTCTAATGACTACTGAGGTCGCTGATATGGAGTACGTGGCAGCACAATGCACCTAATATGAAAAACGTATGTTTTTGGGGTTTCCGGATAGTTTTAATCACATACTACAATTGTGTGCGTAATACCATTGATATCCCAACCCGACCAGATGTTGGATGGAGGGGAAACGAAGATGATGATGGATACAATTTTTTTCCTGTTCCAGCCGCTAATAGTTTGCGGAAAGTACGATTCCTAGTTAAACTCTAAGGTCTCTAATTTTTCCTGCATGATATATGTAGGAGGAAGTAATACACTGATTAACTCCTCGAGGAACGTACGCTCTCTCAATTGTAATATAAACCACACCGTGATGCAGAATGCGTCTTTTGTAAGGTCTCTCACTGGAGTTGGCCGAATACCTCTGTGACGCTTTCGCGATTTCTAAACGAAACTGTAACGAAACGTATTGCTATTCTTTGTACCTTCCGTATTTCCTCTCGCAATCCCATTTGATACGGGTCCCTTACTGTTGAACGATATTTAAGCATTGGTCGAACAAGTGTTTTGTAAGCTACCTCCCTTGCTGTTGGAATACATTTCCGGAGTATTCTTTCAGTGAATCTGTCTGGCATATGCCTTAGCTATGATTACTTTTATGTGGTCGTTCCACTTTAAACAGCTCCGTACGAATACTCCTAGATGTTTTATTGATGTGACTGCTTGCAGTGCTAGTTGTCCTGTCGTCTTCAATAAAAGTTCTTTCTGCCTATTAATGGGCAGTATGCTGCATTTGTTTATGTTGGGGGTCGATTGCCACTCCCCGCACCAAGCGTCGATCCTCTGTCGGTCTCCCAACATTTCCCTGCAATTTTCTAGCGTTGCGAATTCTAGTATACAACAACATCATCCGCGAAAAGTCTTATGGAACTTCCGGCGTTTCAATTAGGTCATTTATACATTTATATGTGTTGTATATAGTAATGGTCCCATAAGTCTCTCTTGGGGTACGCCCAAAGTTATTTCTACGTCTGAAGGCTTCTCTACGTTGTGAATGACATGCTGCGTTCTGTTTGCTAGAATCTCGTCAGTCCAGTCTCACAATTGGTCTTATATTGCGTACGCTCGTATTTTGTTCATTAGGTGGCAGTTCCAAACTATGAGTGATATTCGGAAAGTAAGTTCCGATCGGTCGTGAAATGGAAACCACTGTAAAAGCCCGATGAAGATTTGCGCAGATGTGGTGGGTAGTGTTTCTTAGTATGCCCGTCCATCGCGGCACGTCACGGTTTTCATTTCCGACACCCAAACTCCCACATGCACTCAGATCGGTACTAAATGTTATGTGTCGATAGAGCATCAGTCAAAAGATCGATTTAATTCGTGCTGTGCGCTGTCGTCGAGTAGAAGATGCGTAAACGGTAATTAAAAGTAACACCAGAACTACGGAGTGCAGGGAAATTATATCTGTGAGGGATGAGCGTGAATATCTGTGGTAGGTGAGATGGTAGAGCGTAGGATTTTATGAAGGTCCCCTATTCGACACTCACTGATGGCGATTCTTTTTTAACAATTTACGCGTGAAATTGTTGTATGGGAGAGCATTTTTCTGACATCTAAAAGGACTTTCCGGAGTTCATAGCACTGTTCTTTCGGCAGTCTGCTTTCGCTTTGTAGTTTGAAAGTAGCAAACCTAAAGAGTACATTTGTATAGAAAAAAAATGGTTCAAATGGCTCTGAGCACTATGGGACTCAACTGCTGTGGTTATCAGTCCCCTAGAACTTAGAACTACTTAAACCTAACTAACCTAAGGACATCACACACATCCATGCCCGAGGCAGGATTCGAACCTGCGACCGTAGCAGTCCCACGGTTCCGGACTGCGCGCCTAGAACCGCGAGACCACCGCGGCCGGCCATTTGTATAGATAATACCACATCTACGTGTACATGTACTCTATAGGTTTGCTATTTTCAAACTGAGGAGGTGAAAGCAGACTACCGAAACAACAGTGCTATAAACTCCTTGAAGTTCTTTTGTTTACAAGTCAGAAAAATGTTCTCCCATATACCAATATCACGCGCAAACTGTTAAAAAAGAATCGCCATCAGTGAGTATCGAACAGGGGACCTTAATACGACAATCTTACGTCCAGCTCACCTACCACAAATCTTCACGGTCATCCCTCACAGATATAATTTCCCTACACTCCGTAGTTCTGGTGTTACTTTTAATTACCGTTTACGCATCTTCTACTCGACAACAGCACACAGCACGAATTAAATCGATGTTTTGATTGATGCTCTATCGACACACAACGTTTGGTGCCGATCCGAGTGTCTGACATCTGGGGGTTTGGGTGTGAGCGCACACTGAGCACCTAAAGATCTTTTGAAAATAGTGTCTCCCCAAAGTATGAGGGCTTGCTTGGTGAGAGGTTTTGAATAATGTCGTGCAGCCCACATAACATAACTGTCATGCGTTTCCTTCTTCATGACAATTCTCGACCGCATTCTGCAGGGGAAATAAAGATGCCGCCGCAGCGTTTTCGATGTGAAGTATTTGATCACCCACGACACAGCCCGTGATTGGCTCGCCCTGAGTCTCTTCTCTGCTCACGTGAACCCCTAGCTAAGGGCAACATTTTGTCGCGGACGACGAGCTGCAGACGAGCGTAGAGAATTGGCGGAAAGCACAGGCGGCTTTCTAAGGCGAGGTTACTGGAAAATTGGTACAACGCGACGACAAATGTCTTAAGTCGGAGCGCGATTACGGAGAGAAGTAGCTGAAGTAACTATTGCAGATAAAACACTTTTGATATTCACAGTGGTTTCCATTTCGCGACCAATCGGAACTCACTTTCCGTAGCCTTCGTATATCGAACGCCTTCCTGAAGTCTTGGAACACAGCATCAACGTAGGCGCTTGTACCTACTGCTTTCTGGGTCTCATGGACGATCAGAGCCAGCTATCTTTAACATGGCCCTTGTTTTCGGAACCAATGATCATTCCTACAGAAAATTAATGTCATAAAACATTCATAAAATGATCATAAATTTTTCAGCAGACCAACGTGAGAGATATAGAGTGTAGTTTTCTTTCCTGAAAATAAGAATGACCTGCGTTTTTTGCGATCGATAGGAACGGTTCTCTCCTCCAGTGACCTACCGTATAGTGCTGCTGGAAGAGGAGCGACTTCTTTAGCATATTCGTAGAATCGTATTGGTATACCGCCACGTCCGGTGGTCCTTTCCTCTGTTGAGCAGCTTCATTTGTCTTTCTATTCCATGGTCACTTATTTCTCTATCTGTCATGTCGAATGCCGTTCGACGATTTAAATGAGTATCTACAGTGCAATCTTCCTGGATGAAACAGTTTTTGAAAAAGATGTGTAGTATTCGTGTGTCTTCTTTCATGTACAAGATGTGGTCTCGTGGAATCATGTATATCGTTTTGAAAACGCTTTAATTTGTCAGCAAATGTCAGATTTCTCGCTTTGAGAAAGTACAATTCTCATCTTGCTCACAAGTGCGGCTTTTACGTGTGAAAGAGTCTGAGAAACTTGCCAAAGAAGACAGCCATCGCTGGGTGAACATCGCTCGCATTTAAGTGGGTAGAAGACTGAAGGCGACCTTCAGTTTTGGAAGGAAACATTAATGGCCCAAACATGGCAGAATTCGATGCTCCCAACATTTTCGTTCTAAATGCTGAAGAGCTAATCTTAGTCGAAAGTTCAAGGTGTGGTTGCGGAGGACTTTAGGGAACGAAGCTTGTATTTTGCCAGGCTCCTTTTACACAGGATCGTTCTGTGTTCATGAAGTAAAAATAGCTGATGTGCTTGGAGGCGTTATTGAATAGACTAACAACACAAAACCCGTTTTCGGAGGAAATTATTGTTTTGTATTATAATGACGAGAATCTAGTGACGCAAGCACTGGCTGCGTCTTCACATACTTAGAGAAGCAGCGGCAGTTCCTCTTACACTTCAATTATGGACTTCCTGTGTGCAGATACGCTCAAACGTATTGCATGCCGGCCGCGAGAGTTTTGCAGAGAAATTCCTTGGCTACGAAAAGAACTATTCCGAGACGCTCTGGGGAACAGGAAATACGTCATTATGTCTGCTGACATCGCTATTTTGTGTAATGTGATTTGAAACGGTGGAAAGTCTGCCTTGATAGTGCCTGTGCTTTCATATACATACTGCAGTACTTAACTTTGAAGGACAAAATTATACAGTCGGCGAAGGGCCCTAAACTGAGTATTTTGACATCGGACAGGGACAAGTGGTCGGAAATGAATATTTCAGACCTAACGCGGTCTTTAATGAGTCGTGTGTGGAAGGCGCGTCTACACCTCCACATGTACCCTGCATACCGCTGTCAAGTGCAGGCGATTATTACGATCTACGTCTACATGATTACTCTGCAATTCACAATTAAGTGTCTGCCACAGGGGTCATCGAACCACCTTTAAGATACTTCTCTACCGTTCCACTCTCGAACAGCGCTCTGATTGCTCTTATTTTGATGATGGTTTCTCCCTATGTAGGTGGACGCCAACAAAATATTTTCACAGTCTGAAGAGAAAGCAGATGATTGAAATTTCATGAGAAGGTCCTGCCGCAACGAAAAACGCCTTTAACGACTGACTTCCCAATTCCTGTATCATTTCAGTGACCCTCTGTCCCCTATTTCGCGATAATGTAAAACAAGTTGCCCTTCTTTGAACTTTTTCGATGTCCACCGTCAATCCAATCTGATGCAAATCCCACAACGCATCGTAATACTCCAGAAGAGGGCGGACAAGCTTAGTGTAAGCAGTCGCTTTTGTAGATCTTTTAAATTTTCTAAGTGTTTTGTCAGTAAATCGCAGTATTTGGTATGCTTTATCCTCAAGATTATCTATGTGATTATTCCAATCTAAATTATTCGTAATTTTAATCCCTAAGTATTTACCTGAGTTTATAGCCGTTAAATTTTTGCATTTGAAGTGCAACTGAAATTTAGTGGATTCCTTTTAATACTAATGTGGATGACCTCACTTTTTTCATTATTTAGAATCAGTCGCCACTTTTCTCACCATACAGGTATCTTGTCTAAATCATTTTGCAATTGGTTTTGATCATCTGATGACTTAACATGACGGTAAATGATAGCATCATTTGCAAACAACGTAATAGTGCTATTCAGATTGCCTCCTAAATCGTTTACCTAGATCAGGAAAACAGAACTGGGACGATGTTCCGCAGACACGCAATTTCATTAGAAGACGCTTGGGGGGGGGGGGGGGGGGAGGGGGGGGTGTCAAGAGCCCACTGGAAAGCTAAAAATATGGAATTAATTTGACGTCCCTGTCCATAGCAGTCATTACTTCGTGAGACAGTTGTATTTTACAAAAACGGTATTTTTGGAATTCGTGTTGGCTGTATGTCAATAAAACGTTTTCTTCCCACGAACCTACTATGCTGTCATAGTAGGAGGAGAGGTGATACTCCTACGTGGCGCGTCCCAGGTGGCGGATAGGGAAGTCCTCACCGGTTTACTGGCGGACTTGAGTGAAATAAAATAGCTCTCGCGGACCAAACACACCCTCTGCGGTTAACAACCGTAGTTGTAAATCGGAGCTTGCTCTAACTAATGTTGACAACCTTCGACAGTCAAAATAGAAAGGTCTTTTAGGAAAAAAAACCCACCGTCCTGCTCAAAAAGGCAGGAAAAGGCTACATCGGATTCGGTGGGTAGTCAACTAGAAGACAGCAACGAATCGGAGCGTTTGCAACCATCCAAATGCACACTAAAACACAAAAAGAAGATTAAACATAAACAAATAAATTATATAGCAACACACAACATAAACTCACTACTTCAGACCGGAAAACTCAAGGAGCTCACAGATGAACTAAATAAACAAAAAATTTTAATAACAGGGATCCAAGAAATGAGAAACACCACAGAGGACCCATTCGAATCACAAGGATACAGAATTTATAATGGGAAACCAGGACCGAGGGCAATGAAACAATGTCCCCAGTTTGGAACAGGGTTTTTAGTAAGCATAAAAATAATAGATTCAGTAACGGAATTCCAAGCAGTATCACCAAGAATTGCGACAATAAATAAAACCTACACCATAATAAATGCTCATGCCCCAACAAATGAAAAAAATTGTCTAACAAAAACAAAGGAAGAGGTAGATAAATTTTGGGACCTTCTAGAACAAACTGTGAACAGAGTAAATAAAAAGAATGTAAAAATCTTATTGGGAGATTTCAATGCTCAGTTGGGAAAAGAAAGGAAATATAAAGATATAATTGGAAAATGGAGTCCACATAAATTTACAAACAAAAACGGTCAAAGACTTGTGGAACTCTGCAGAGAACACAACCTTATATCTAAATCAACATACTTTAAGAGGAAGCCAAGTAAACTTAAAACATGGAAACATCCAGACTGGAGGAAGGGCGAGTGGCAGCTAGACCATGTCTGTATGGACAAAAATTTTCATAAGGAGATCCACAATGTTAAAGTACTGGGAGGAGTAGACACAGGCTCAGACCATTATATGGTTAAAATTAAAATCAAATTCACACCGTTAAAGAAGAGGACCGGAAAAACTAATAAAATAAAAAGGAGGTTTGACCCACATCAGCTAATTAAAAATAATAAGTACCAACAAATAACACAAACCATCAAATTAACAGATGATCTAGAACAACTAGTGCCTAATCTTAAAAAAGAAGCAGAGAATCTAGCTCCCTTGAACCCACGAAGGAAACATGCATGGTGGACATCAGAATGTGACAAATTCCATGAAGATAGACACCAAGCATGGTTAAAGTTTCAAACACATAAAACTGAAGAAAATGCCATCAACCTAAAAAATGAAAGAAAAAAATTCACTCAAAATATTAGAAGAATCAAGAGAGGATTTCATAAAGATATTATAAAGTCTATAGAAGGTAATTATCATAAAACCAACTCCAGGAACTACTACAAAATCTTTGGGAAACAACTACAACAATATGAGGCCCCTACACTAATACTGAAAGATGAAGATAGAAGAATGACACACAGTAACAAGGAAAATGCAGAAATCATGGCAAAAGCATTTAACGAACTTCTGAATAACGAGGAACCCAAAGAACCCTTACAAATCAACATAAATACCCCAATAAAAACCAAACCTAACAAACTAGACCCTCCAACTTTCCGAGAAGTAGAAGAAATTCTTAAAGAACAAAAAAATTATAAGGCATGTGGAGAAGATCAGGTTTTTGTTGAAATGTGGAAATATGCAAGTGACACAGTCAAGACTTCCTTACACATGGCTCTAACAAAAATTTGGGTAACAGAACAATTTCCCGAACATTGGACCACAGCTATCATCCACCCACTACACAAAAAGGGAGATAAGAGCAACCCAGACAACTACAGAGGAATCTCTCTCCTAGATTGCACATATAAAATTCTATCCAAGATCCTATATGAAAGAATCAAGGAGCAATTAGAACAGGAGTTAGGGGAATATCAGGGAGGTTTCAGACCATGGAGAAGCTGTGCAGAGCAGATAATTAGTTTAAAATTGATTATGGCATACTACAAGAAACGGAACAAACCTCTGGCAATAACATTTGTAGATTTTAAGAAGGCATATGACTGTCTCCACAGACCTTCAATATTAAAAATTTTAAGAAATCTAGGACTCCATCCAAAACTAATTAAAATAATACAACTCACTCTAACCAACACCAAATCAAAAGTGAAGTTTAGAGGAGAAATTTCGGAACCATTCCTCATAAAAACAGGCTTAAGACAAGGAGACTGCCTATCACCATTACTTTTCAACTGTGCACTGGAATACATAATGAGAGAATGGTACAAGGACAATCCAAAGAGGATAAGAATTGGAAGTGCAAAAGATGATATTAGCTTAAACTGCTTGGGATTCGCTGATGATCTTGCTCTCCTAGCCAACACCGTTCAAGAAGCCAGGCAACAAGTGAAATCACTACAAGAAATAGCAGAGAAAGTAGGCCTTAGAATATCATTTGAAAAAACGGAGATTATGCTAACTGATCCACCACCTGCAAACAAAATTACAATAGGAGAACAGGAAATCAAAATTGTTGATAAATTTAAATATTTAGGCGAAATAATAACATACAATATAAATGAGAAGCCATCATGGCAAAATAGAATAAAAAACTGAACTATGCAAATTGCATTACCAAAACTACATACAACAAAAAAAGCCTATCTATAGATGCAAAATTAAAACACTATAAAACAGTTACACAACCAGAAATAACGTATGCAGCTGAAACTATCTTCAAAACAACTAATACAGCAGAAATTGACAGAGTACTAAAAATAGAAAGAAGAATAATTAAGACATGTATAAATAAATAGTATAAAATAAATGGACAGTGGAGAATAGCATAAAATGAAACAGTATATAAGAAAATAGAACCAGTCATGAGCACAATCAGGAAGAAACGCATCTCATTCTTTGGACATCTGATGAGAACTCCAGAAAACAGAATTAGTAAAAAAATAATTAAAAAATTGTGGAATAGCAAGAGCGACATTAAATGGATCACAGAAATTAAGGAAGATATAAAAGAACTTCAAATTACAGTAGCTGACCTAAAAAACAAGACAGAGAAAACCAGAATACTGCAAGACCCGCAAACCAGACTACAAATGAAAATCAATAAAAGGAGTACAGGAAGAGTTGTCTCAGATGAAGAAAGAAAGAAAATATCTGAAAGAATGAAGAAATATTGGGCAGACAGAAGAGCAAAACACCTTTCATATAAGAATAGCCTCTAATAATTATATTACCTAAACATCATATTAAGTTATTGTCGAACCAAATTGTATCCATGTGTAACAACTTGTTTAGAACTTTGTATTTTTGACTACAGTGGTCCAATGAAGGCCATAAAATAAATAATAATAATAATAATAATAATAATAAAACGTTTTCTTCAAGGTGATCCGTAATCTTCGAGCGCAGATTATACTCGAAAATCATACTGCAAATCGACGTTAGTGTTATGAGTCTGCAATGCGTCGGATTACTCGTGTTTCCAGTGTTGGGTATTTCTGTGACTTGTGCATTTTTCCAGTCTTTATAAGATCATGGTGATGATGTTTTTCCGTTACCTGTTATGAAACGTGGAAGCCTATTGTGCTTTGAGAGATGTTAAGGCGGTCTATTTTTGTTCCGATATTTTTCGAGAGGTTTTGTTTTATTGTTCTGTAGGCCAAGTCAGTTTTTCCTTTAACCATGTTTTCCTCCACCTCTTTACAAATGCTGTTGAGGTAATTTTCTTTTGCTTTCCTAGATTCTCTGTTTATTTGGTTTCTAAGCTTTCTATATTTGTTTCCGCTTTGCTCGTCAGAGGCATTTTTGTATAGTCTTCTTTCTTCCATTAGACAAATTATTTCAGGTGTTATCCACTCTTTCCTGTTTACAGGTTTGGCTTTCCCAATAAATTCTTCTGCTGCTTTATGTATGCCTTCTTTGATTTGTTTCCACTCCTCGTTAGTACAGTGAAGCGACTCTAACAGCCTCTCCTGTACAAATGTCAACCTCACCTACCCGAGTTGCAGCTAAGGATTGCTGCACGGTACACCCTGTTATTGCTAACGAGGCTCTGACGACCGAATGTTTCCCGGGATAAGGAAACCCCCCCTATCAAGTGCCAACGGTCTCAAAGAGAGCGGATGAGCGGATAGAGGCAGGGCACTCTCTTGTCCTTGGAGTGAGAAATTGCTCCTAAAGGCGGAAGAACTTCACAGTCAACGGCATAGGATGGAGAAGGCAACGGGAAACCACTCCATTAAAGATCACTCAAGATATCCCAAGAATCAGTAGCGCACCATGCCAGAATCTTCTGTTAAACATAAATCCGGAGTAATAGTCCCCCAATCGGATCTCCGGGTGGGGACAATGGAAGGTCAGGCAAAGTTGAAGAATACACTAAAAATAGCAACATGGAATGTAAGAACACTCCTCCAATGCGGGAAATTAGAGAACCTCAAACTAGAGATGGACAGAATGGGAACAGACATAATAGGAATATCTGAGATGCGATGGCCTGAACCAGGAGACTTCAGATCAGGAAATTATCGTATCATTCATACAGGTACTAACCAAGGAACAACTGGAATCGGTGGAGTTGGAATAATTCTAAAAGGAAAACTCGGGAATCTAGTCACAGGATATGTGCAATTTAACTCTAGGATAATACTAGTCAAAATTGGAACCAAACCAAAGAACACGGTAATAGTACAAGTCTATATGCCGACATCGGCAGAAGAAGACGATGTAATAGAAACAGTGTATGAAGACATCAACAAAGTTATAAATTATGTTAAAGGTGAAGAGAACTTAATTATAATGGGAGATTGGAATGCTAGTGTTGGAGAAGAGAAAGTTGACGGAATTGTAGGGAAATATGGTCTAGGAGATAGGAACGAAAGAGGAAGCCGGCTAATTGAATTTTGTGCCAAAAACAAGTTGGTCATAGCGAACTCCCTTTTCAACCACCATAAAAGAAGAAGGTACACGTGGAAAGCCCCAGGAGATACTAGAAGACACCAAATCGACTATATATTAGTAAAATCGCGTTTTAAAAACCAAATCAAGGATTGCAGAAGCTACCCGTCTGCGGATATTAATAGTGATCACAACCTTGTAATGATGAAATGCTTACTCAAACTCAAGCGATTAGAGAGAAAAACGAACAAAGTATGGAACAGAGATAACCTAAAGTCTGAAGAACTAGTGATCCCTTATGCACGGAAAACTGATGAGATGGCATCAAACATTATTCCCGGGAGTACTAACGAGGAGTGGAAACAAATCAAAGAAGGCATACATAAAGCAGCAGAAGAATTTATTGGGAAAGCCAAACCTGTAAACAGGAAAGAGTGGATAACACCTGAAATATTTGTCTAATGGAAGAAAGAAGACTATACAAAAATGCCTCTGACGAGCAAAGCGAAAACAAATATAGAAAGCTTAGAAACCAAATAAACAGAGAATCTAGGAAAGCAAAAGAAAATTACCTCAACAGCATTTGTAAAGAGGTGGAGGAAAACATGGTTAAAGGAAAAACTGACTTGGCCTACAGAACAATAAAACAAAACTTTGCTAAACGGAAAGTAAAATCTTCAGGAACTATAAAGAACAAAGAGGGCAAGGTACTATTTGGATATGACACGCTGAAGAGATGGCAAGAATACATTGAAGAGCTATATCAAGGAGACCCTCTAACAGATAATATGATAGAATTAAGCGAAGAAGTAGAGAAAGAAGAACTAGGGGACACAATTCTGAAAGATGAATTTGAAAAAGCACTAAAAGAACTACCAGATAAGAAAGCGGCAGGTGTTGATGATATACCTTCTGAACTAATTAAGAAATCAGGAGACAAAATGAAAGCTACATTACTGCAACTCATACAGAAAATATACAAAACAGGTGAAGTTCCTGAAGACTATCAGAAATGCATCATATTCCCCATACCTAAGAAAGCATCTACTATGGACTGTGAAAACCATCGAACACTCAGTCTTCTTTCACACGCATCAAAAATTCTAATAAGAATAATTTTGAAAAGAGTTGAAAACCAATTGAATAGCACTATAAGTGAAGACCAATTCGGTTTTAGAAGCGGTGTAGGGACGAGGGAAGCAATCTTATCTTTAAGACTAATAATTGAGAAACAAATTTCCAAAAACAAACAAGTATTTATAGCCTTCGTAGACCTCGAAAAGGCATTTGACAATGTTGTATGGCCAGAAATGTTTAGAATTCTGAAGAAGGCTGGTCTGAAATATAATGATAGAAGGATAATCTTTAAAATATACCAAAATGAAACAGCCTTAGTTAAGAAGGAAAACAAAGAAGAAACAGCAAGAATAAGGAAAGGAGTGAGACAGGGATGCCCACTATCTCCAGTAATTTTCAACGCATATATCCAAGAAGCAATAGATAAAATAAGAGAGAATATTGAAGTAGGAATAAAACTTAACGGAATGAAAATAGATATGTTGCGATATGCAGATGATATCGCCATAATTACAGAAAGGAAAGAAGATTTAGAAGCCGCACTCAATGAAATGGAAAACACCTTAAAAGAACAGTATGGAATGAAAATAAATAAGAAAAAGACTAAAGTGATGGTGAGTGGCGCCCTGAACTACAATGAACCCATACGAATAACAATAAAGGGAGAGAAACTAGGGCAGGTTACAGAATTTAACTACTTAGGTAGCAAAATAACAGCAGATGGAAGGAGCAAAAGTGACATTAAAAACAGAATACAACTTGCCAAAATAGCATTCAATGGAAAAAGAAACTTACTGACGAGTAGAAATGTTAGTTTAGACGTAAGAAAGAGAGTCATGAAAACCTATGTGTGGAGTACAGCCCTTTACGGATGTGAAACTTGGACTAGTGGAAAAGAAGAAAAGAGAAGATTAGAGGCATTCGAAATGTGGTGCTACCGGAGAATGGAAAAAATCAGCTGGCGAGACAAGGCTACAAACGAAGATGTCCTCAGAAGAGTGAAAGAAAACAGATCTCTTTGGCGAAATATACAGAAAAGAAGAATAACCTTCATAGGTCACATTTTACGGCATAACAATTTCATTAAGAGAATATTAGAAGGAATCATTGAAGGAAGAACTCGCCGAGGACGACCTAGATTAAGCTACATTCAACAAGTAATAAATGACATCGGGTGCCAGACCTATGCAGATATGAAGAAGAAAGTTGACAAAAGAACGGAATGGCGTGCTGCTGCCAACCAACCTGTGGGTTGATAACCGAAGAAGAAGAAGAAGATTTTTCGAGAAGGGCTTCAAAATTATTCTACAGCTCGTGGTCTCGCGGTAGTGTTGTCGCTTCCCGAGCACGGGGCCCCGGGTTCGGCGGGGTTAGGGATTTTCACCTGCCTCGAGATGACTGGGTGTTCTTGTGTCGTCTTCATCATCATCATCCATCCCCATTACGGTCGGAGGAAGGCAATGGCAAACCACCTACGGCGGTGCGGGTCTCCCGCGTCGTTCCCCTACGTGCCGTCAAGCATTATTGGACTTCATCATCATCATGTCAAATGCGTACTAGTCGTTGTTGACTGTGTCGCGGTGGTCAGCGGTCGTTCGTGTGGAAGAACCCGTGCTTGATGCTAAAATGTGCGAATAGGAAGGCGGATAACGGGAAAGGTAATTTAGTGACAACAGAAAATTTAATACTAGCCGGGAATAAGCAACTAAATAAATGAATTTTCATTGTTCTAAATTCCAGGCCTTGTTAAGTATTTTACCTCGTCGTTAGAGTTGGAATACTGTAAATTTCGTTATTTAGTTGTACATTCCTGATTACATAGTACTGCTAAGGTAGAGAGTGGAACCGTAGCTACCACATAACCTGTGTCTCTCGAATAGCACCTAGGGGACCGCCGAGCTTCACGTCCCCATCCGACGGACTGATCTCCACCGAAAGTCCCAATCTGTGGCGGTGCGGAGAGGTTTGGGATGGCTTACGATTTTGTGTCGACGAACTGTATGGCAACACGCTTGCCGCTTTCGCAGGTCAAATGCTGGTGGTGATTATTTCTCCCACAATCGGCATTCGAATACGATGCCTGTGAATCGAGAGCCACCATACTAGAGCGTGTTAGCGCCTGGGCTGCGGAGTTCAGTTTTCTGAATCTACACAGTCCAGTTCGAAGTCGAATGAGCGGAAAGAGATAATTCACTTTCATTTTATCTTTACATGTCTTACATCACAGTGCAGAAGGTTTCTTCGAAGCACAGAACATGCGTAGAGACGGGCGCCGCTGTCTACTGACAGCATGATACAGGACTATCTACAAAAGACGACACAGCGCGTGATGAAGGCTATAAATATCAACATTTATACAAGGGCAGGGCGGGACACTTACCTGATATCCAAGCATTTCTCTTAAAAAGGCTCTAGGAAATAACGCTGATATGAAACAGAGGCTGACAATAGACAGGAATTTATATAACGCTGTAAAAAAGATGGTTTAGGTGTTATCTCACACGTGAAAGCTACATGGACGGTGCTTTACTTTGCTTCCGACGTTCTGCAATAGAGGACCGTACAAGCAAATAGCGGTTCAGGTGGTAGGTCGTGTCATACATTAAGCTAAGGGGGGGGGGGGTTGTTTTGGGGAAGGAGACCAGACAGCGAGGTCATCGGTCTCATCGGATTAGGGAAGGTAGTCGGCCGTGCCCTTTGAAAGGAACCATCCCGGCATTTGCCTGGAGCGATTTAGGGTAATCACGGAAAACCTAAATCAGGATGGCCGGACGCGGGATTGAACCGTCGTCCTCCCGAATGCGAGTCCAGTGTTTAACCACTGCGTAAGCTAAGGCATTTGTAAACATAACGTCATCTAAATATTAGTCGATTTGTGATTGCATCATAAAGTTATTTCCAGTTTTCGTTATTTGTGGCAAGTTTCAATTTTCTGTTTTAACATGAAGGAACCTGAGGCTGACGCTGATAAAGACCTATGGTGAGGAAAATATTAGCGAATGAACTTGCAGTGAATGGCTCAAATGGCTCTGAGCACTATGGGACTTAACTTCTGAGGTCATCATTCCCCTAGAACTTAGAACTACTTAAACCTAACTAACCTAAGGACATCACACACATCCATGCCCGAGGCAGGATTCGAACCTGCGACCGTAGTGGTCGCGCGGTTCCAGACTGTAGCGCCTAGAACCGCTCGACCACCCCGGCCGGCTGTAGTGAATGGTTTCAAAACTTCAGAACGTCGAAGTCCGGCATATAGATGAAAGAGAGAAGTCTTTAGAAGCCATTGAAACCAACGGAAGCAGTCACAAGATAACGTTATCGAAAGTAGTTGATGCGTCTCACGCGAGCACTAAAAGACAATACAGCGATATACATGAAAAGGTGATCCCATGTAGCAAAACCCGACAAAACATAGTTGGAAACGTTGAAATGGGAAGTCGTACCCCACACGCCGCATTCCCCAGACATTGCTCCCTTGACTAACACCTGTTTGAATCAGTGGCGCACGGCATGGCTGACCAGTACCTCCGGTCATATGAACGAGTGCAAGATTGGATTGATTCACGAATCTCCTCAAATAAGTATCCACCGCGTGATTCGTATGCTGTCCGAAAGATGGGATAAAGTAGTGACCAGAGAGGCACAATAAATTTTTTTGCAAGCGCTTCACAATAAAGCCTCGAACTTCGAGAAGAAACGGCGGAAGAAAAATTGTAGACCTAGTATATACGGACGTTGGGCGCATTTGGCCGGGAGACCCCATTAGAGCTTCTTCAGCCGTCTGAAACAAGTCTTTCTATTTGATGCTACTTGCGCGTCTTTGTGATGAAGATGACATAAAATTATTAGGACACCGCGAGCACCCAGTCCCCCAAGCTAGAAAATATGGCCAGGAATTGAACGTGGAATCCAGGGAACTGGGGGGGGGGGGGGTGGCTTCCCTAACCGCTACACCACTGGTTGTGGACCATAACTAAAAAGTACTGGCTGTTGCACCCGGATGACAGGACTATAAGGGCATAACGTGCTGTTTGCTCGTATCTGTGTGTATTAACAGTACTTCCACCGAGAATCAATGTTCCTTTCCAAAAACTTTGTCTTTAGTTTCGCTATGTGTAGAGGTGCCACCACTTGTAACTTGCCACTGTCATTTTACCTTCCTAAAAATGAAACTCGTGGCCTTTGTTTCCATGTATATTTAATGCCAGGTGTGAAAATTACCGCGCTGTCAGTTTAATAAGTCACGGCTGCAAAATACTAACACGAATTCTTTACAGACCAATGGAAAAAGTGGTAGAAGCCGACCTTGGGTAGATCACTTTGGATTCCGTAGAAATGTTGGAACACGTGAGGCAATAATGACGCTACGACTTATCTTAGAAGATAGATTAAGGAAAGGCAAACGTACATTTCTAGCGTTTGTAGACATAGAGAAAGCTGTTGACAATGTTGACTGGAATACTCTCTTTCAAATTCTGAAGGTGGCAGGGGTTAAATACAGGGAGCGAAAGGCTATTTATAATTCAAAGTGTATATTCAAAGTGTATATTGAGCAAGCAGTAATGGAAACAAAAGAAAAATTTGGAGTAGAAATTAAAATCCATGGAGAAGGAATAAAAACTTTGAGATTCGTCGATGACATTGTAATTCTGTCAGAGACAGAAAAGGACCTGGAAGAGCAGTTGAACGGAATGGTCTTGAAAGGAGGATATAAGATGAACCTCAAGAAAAGCAAAACGAGGATAATGGAATGTAGTCTAATTAAATCAGTTGATATTGAGGGAACTAGATGAGGAAATGAGACACTTGAAGCAGTAGATGAGTTTTGATATTTAGGGGGAGCAAAATAACTGATGATGGTCGAAGTAGAGAGGATATAAAATGTAGAACGGCAGGGGCAAAAAAAGCGTTTCTGAAGAAGAGAAATTTATTAACATCGAGTATAGATTTGTCAGGAAGTCTTTTCTGAAAGTATTTGTATGGAGTGTAACGTGTATGGATGTGAAACAAGGACGATAAATAATTTAGACAAAAAGAGAATAGAAGCTTTCGAAATGTGGTGCTACAGGAGAATGCTGAAGATTATATGGGTAGATCACGTAACTAATGAGGAGGTACTGAACAGAATTGGGGAGAAGAGGAATTTGTGGCACAATTTGACTGGAAGAAGTGATCGGTTGGTAGGACATGTTCTGAGGCATCAAGGGATCACCAAGTTGGTGTTGGAGGTCAGCATGGAGGGTAAAAATCGTAGAGGGAGACCAAGAGATGAATACACTAAGCAGATTCAGAAGGATGTAGGTTGTAGTAGTTACTGGGAGATGAAGAAGCTTGCACAGGATAGAGTAGCATGGAGAGCTGCATCAAACCAGTCTCTGGACTGAAGACCACAACAGCAACAATATTTATTGCATATTGACCAATTGTAAACTTGCCTGAGAATCACCTTCTCTGGAAGGTGTTAGCTTGTTTCTCCAACTCCTGCAAGCAGTTGGACAAGCTGTTGCAGGTTTGGTTGGGTTCGATTGGGTCGGCTATCCTGTCATGCGCCTTATGAAGAAGACGCTCATATGTTGACTATGGGCTATAATCTATAAAGCGTATACCATTTGCACGGGAATTTTGTATCGCGTTGTAGGACAACGTCACGTTTAAATAAAACTTTTTTTAAAAAGTTTCTAGCAGATTACAGCTGTATGCTGGGCTGGAAAAGAACTCGGAATCTTGCCTTTGGCTGGCAATGTTCCTACCCATCGAGGTATAGTTCTCAGTAGGAGAGAGGTACTGGCGAAAGTAAAGCTGTGAGGGCGGGAAGTGAGTCACACCTGGATAACTGGGTTGCTCAGAGCACTGTCCGCGAAAGGCGAGGTTCCGTGTTCGAGTTCCTACCCAGCACAGATTTGAAATCCTCCAGCAGCTCTACGCTGCCAAGTGTAAATTTCGTTCTGGGATCGAAGGTCGTTCTCATAAACAAATTTATTTTGACAGTATTCTATAGACGTCTAATCCATTGGGAACCGCGTGAATAGAAACAATTAGCCAGATTTTTGAGGCACCAGTAATCCTTCCCCACCCCCGTCACTCCCGGATTCTTTAAACTATCATGCACGCGTGTATAAAATAACGTCGAATGCCTGATCACGTTACAAATGAGTTAATGAGTTACTTACTTGACATGATACGTCTAAACGACCACTTTGTGATATATAGATAAAAGATTTTAAGAGAAACGAAGACATCGCCCACAATTGGGGAGAGAAATAACAATTTGTGCCGGTCCAGGACTCGAAGCCGAATAATCCCGTTTATGCGAGCGGTCAACTTAACCACCTCGGCCATCGGTACGTGCTTTCCATATGACCCAAGTCCTCAACTTGTCACACGCTAGTAGCGTGCACTGTCCATTAACCCCTTTGCTCGGAGCTTTTGGCTCAGTCCCGCAAAAGTTCGGACATAGTGCGCATCGGCACTGAAATTACCGTGAGCCGTTTGAGCTCATTGATTAATTATGTCTTATGTGTAATACCTATTCCGTTCGACATGTCCGAACAGCCGGCCGGAGTGGCCGTGCGCTTCTAGGCACTACAGTCTGGAGCCGAGCGCTCGCTACGGTCGCAGGTTCGAATACTGCCTCGGGCATGGATGTGTGTGATGTCCTTAGGTTAGTTAGGCTTAAGTAGTTCTAAGTTCTAGGGGACTGATGGCCTCAGATGTTAAGTCCCATAGTGCTCAGTGCCATTTGAACTTTGTTTTGTCCGAACAAGCCAAGAGCTGCGAGCAAAGGGTTAATGGACAGTAAACACTAATAGCGTGGTCCAAGTTGAGAATTTGGACAGGATAGGAAGCGATTAAGATGACCACTCTCCTAAAGCGGGAAATCCGGGTTAGAGTCTAGTCCGGCACAAATTTTCACTTCTCACCATTGGATTTATTTCAGTGCCCAATTATGATCGATGTCTTCGTTTCTCCTAAAATCTTCATGTGCAGGTTGAACGTAAAAGAAACCAACAAACTGCAAGGACCGATTCCTGATTGGAAATGGAGGAAAAAAGGTCCTATGAACATGTGTCTGGAAATGGACGGTGTGCCTGCAACGATAACAAATCTTCTCGGAACGCAGTACACAGCTGAATGGCGTCCACGTCACAACAGATGGTCAGAGTTGCAGGTGAGAGGGATAGTAGCAGTTGTCATGCAGGGCACACATAATCGTACTTCGGCGTACACAATGTTGGCGGGCCACTTGTCTGGAGCTTGCACTAGGGTTCGTCTCAATATCCTGCAGACCTAGCGAGGTGGCGCAGTGGTTAGACACTGGACTCGCATTCGGGAGGACGACGGTTCAATCCCGCGTCCGGCCATCCTGATTTAGGTTTTCCGTGATTTCCCTAAATCACTCCAGGCAAATGCCGGGATGGTTCCTCTGAGAGGGCACGGCCGACTTCCTTCCCCATCCTTCCCTAATCCGATGAGACCGATGACCACGCTGTCTGGTCTCCTTCCCCCAACCAACCAACCAACCAATATCCTGCAGAACCCTGTCCTCCAAATCTTGTGTACGCACATGTCACCGCCTCCCCGCACGTTCGTCTGTCCGAAAAGACCCATAATAACACAAACGCCCAAACAGGGCTTGAAATGCTTTGTGATGTGGCTGCTGTCTGTGATGGTACTTCTTTTGCTATAGCTGTGCTGCCTCCCGACCGTTTCCATCTGCTTGGCCGTACACAAATACCATCTCGGCTTGCTCCCGACATGAATGCCGAACCATTCTGCTGCTAACAGTACGCTGCCTCAGTCACGCAGTCTGCAACACACAAGGAACACACGGCACGTGCGCAGAGGAACTTTCATTCGTCAGCGCTGTCTACAGTGGTAGCGGTTCATTTTCAGACACATGTTCATAGGACCCTTTTCCCTCCATTTCCACTCAGGAATCCGTCCCTGCAGTTTGTTGGTTTTTTTAATGTTCACAATAATATACAGGGTGCCCTGTTTGTCTTGACCACCCTAAATAACTGTTTGTCCAGACGCAAATTACAAAATGTTTCAAGCAAATGTTCTTTAGCCATCAGGGGGACATCAATCAGCATGATTGCCTTCGTTGTAGCTTTGTTTTTTACGAAGATATGAAGCGCGGTATGACTTTTTTAAATGGCACCCTGTATTTGTTATTCGGTAATTCATTTCCTCTCCTAAAGACGTATTCAAAACTACATCACGGTGTACCATCCACTGAAACACAACGTTATTAATTACATAACACAGCCGGCCAGGGTGGCCGTGCGGTTCTAGGCGTTACAGTTTGGAACCGAGCGACCGCTACGGTCGCAGGTTCGAATCCTGCCTCGGGTATGGATGTGTGTGATGTGCTTAGGTTAGTTAGGTTTAATTAGGTCTAAGTTCTAGGCGACTGATGACCTCAGAAGTTAAGTCGCATAGTGCTCAGAGCCAATTACATAACACAACATTGACGTTGACGCTCCCAGCGCTTAGTGCAGGTACTCGGAGTAATGGAACAAATCCACGTGCTGACGTTGACAAAGGACAAATGTAAACATAAGTAGAATGCACACTCGTCATTCCGTCAACCATCGTCAGTTGAAGAGTTGTGTGAGTAGAATGTACACCAACGAAGAGAAGGTAGAAACGCTACTCATCTATGGGGAATGTAAGTTAGCAGAACTTTTCTTATTTACGGGTACATTTAGTACAGTAGTTAAGTCATTTTAAATACTGTTGTGTAGAGTAGGCTTACAGTAAAGGCTGTCCTTCGTACAAACTGCATCGACGTAACGTTTCTTTTATTGTTGTTGTTGTTGAAGGTAGGCGAAATGCTTTGCAGGCAGTGGAACTGTACAGAGAGCGATATCCTGACAAGAACCCACCTTCCTGACGGATGTTTTCTCGTCCTGTTGCTATGCTTCAGGAAACGGGAAGTTTCAACCCATGACAACACAATCGTCGTACCACTCGCACAGACGAAGCTGCCGAAGTACTGTTCTCGCTTCCGTTGCATGAATCCACATGTTGGCACAAGACAGCTTGAACACGAGATTGGCATTCCTAAAACCAGTGTACATCGTATTCTTACACGTCACCGGTTCCATCCTTATCATGTATATCTACATCAAGAATTGCATGGGAATCTCAGTGGGCACAGCAGCAAATCCTCGCCAACCCGAACTTCTTCTCCAATGTTCTATTTACCGACGAATGTTCCTTCTCAAAAAAGGGACGGGTAAATAGAAGGAACATGCATTATTGGTCCAGCGACAACCCATGATGGCGTAGACAGGTCGAATGTCAGCGTCAGTGGAGAGTTAACGTCTGGTGTGGGATGCTTGGTATTACAGTTTTTGGCCCTTATTTCATCAATGGTCTCTAAACGGCACAGCTTATGCCAACTTCCTCAAACGAATTCTTCCTCCTCTTCTCGATCAAGTGCCGCTAAGAACCAGAATGCTTATGTGGTATCAACACGATGGATGTCGAGCACATAATGCCTTACGCGCACATCGTGTTCTGAACCGAACGCATCCTGCCAGATGGATTGGTCGAGGAGGAACAGTTACTTGGCTCTAGACTTTTTCCTTTTGGGATGCATTAAAGACGTTGTCTTTCGCGATACTGGTCCGACGGAGGCTCGAGTCCTCCCTCGGGCATGGGTATGTGTGTTTGTCCTTAGGATAATTTAGTTTAAGTAGTGTGTAAGCTGAGGGACTGATAACCTTAGCATTTAAGGCCCATAAGATTTCACACACATTTGAACATTTTTTCTATCGCGATATTCCAACAGCTCCAGAGGACATGCAGGAACGTATCGTGCTTGCCTGTAATTCTCTTCAGCAGGCAACACTGGAAGCAGTAAATAATTCTTTCATTCAACGAGTGCACCAGTGTGTCGGTGTCCTGGGTCACTACTTTGAGCACATTTGAATGTTCTGCTCCTGGGCAGTGATACAGGAGAGTCAAAGTAAATTTTGTGTTATGTTTTTAGTTGGTTTGCATTTGTTGTCTGACAACTCCAGCAAGTGGACGAGTTTGTGAACCTGGCTCAAAGTCAGTGTTGTATTATGTAATTAATAACGTTGTGTTTCAGTGAATGGTACACTGTGATACATTTTTGAATAGGTCTTTAGGAGAGGAAATGAATTACCGAATAAAAAATGCAGGCTGAAATTTAAAAATGTTATACCTCTACATCTACATCTACATCCATACTCCGCAAGCCACCTGACGGTGTGTGGCGGAGGGTACCTTGAGTACCTCTATCGGTTCTCCCTTCTATTCCAGTCTCGTTTTGTTCGTGGAAAGGAAATACCGCTCTTCATATCTTTGTAAAAAACAAAGCTACAACGAAGGCAGTCATACTGATTGATGTCCCTCTGACGGTTAAAGAACATTTGCTTGAAGCATTTTGTAATTTGCATCTGGACAAACAGTTACTTTGTGATATGCGTATGTATTCAGAACGAACCTCCCGCTGTCAAGTGGAATGTGCGCCAAGCCACTGCCACAACAGAAGCTACGGGACTTCTTTAGGGCTTGAGTTACTCAGTCGTAAGAACATCGTCAGCGAATGGAAATATTACGTCCAGCACCCAGTTTTAATCGGCAATGAACTGTCAGTACATCTACATCTGCACTCCGGAAGGCGCATTATGTAGTGTGGCCAAGGGTATTTTGCGTGTAACTGTCACTTACCACTTCCCTTGTTTCACTTGCGAATGGTTGACAGGAAGAACGATTGCTGGCAAGCCACTGTGTGGGCTCGAAAATCTCTAATTTTGCCTTCACGTTCTTTTTGTAGGAGGAAGCAATTAATGGTTGATTCTTCTAGCAACGTACAGTTTCTGAACTTCAGCAGTAAACCACACTGACTTTTACAACGCATCACTTGCGTCGTGTGCCACTGGAGTTGGCTGAGCATGTCCGTGACGCTTTCGCGTTTACCAAACGATCCTGTCATGAAACGCGCTGCTCTTCTTTGAACCTTATCTATTTTCTCTCTCAGTCCTATCTGCTGCAGATCCCAGATTGACAATTAGTGGTCGATTGACGGTTTTGTAAGATACCTACTTCGTGGTTCGACTACACTTCCTGAGGATTCTTCCAATGAATGTCAATCTCGCGTCGTCTTACCTGCCATTAATTTTATGTGGTAGTTCTATTTCAAACTACACTGCACGCAGACTTCTATATTTTATGAATGTGACTGCTCCTAGTGATTGTTCTGCTATCGTGGAATCATACAATAATGCGTCTTTCTGCCTATGTATTCGGAATGTGTTACATTTATTTTTGTTTTTTATTGTGAGGGATCAATTGCTTTAACCTACAACAAGCGCTGAGTCTTCCCGTATTTCGCTTCCTAGTGTTGCGACTTTTTTTCATACAACAGCATCAATCGCGAAAAGCCTTGTGGAACTTCCAACGTGCCATTACGTCTTATTTATTTGGGTTCAAAATGGTTCAAATGGCTCTGAGCACTATGGGACTCAACTGCTGTGGTCATCAGTCCCCTAGAACTTAGAACTACTTAAACCTAACTAACCTAAGGACATCACACACATCCATGCCCGAGGCAGGATTCGAACCTGCGACCATAGCAGTGGCACGGTTCCGGACTGCGCGCCTAGAACCGCGAGACCACCGCGGCCGGCATTTATTTGGGGAGAGTAATGGTTGACAGAGCAAAAACCAAAATAATCATCGTCAGAATCATCTAATCATCATCATCATCATCATCAACAACAACAATACCTCTATGCATTGTCACGGTGTATTGGTCGCGCAGTAAGACAAGCCACGAGAAACCGTGGCAACAAATCGAAAAACATGCTACTTACCATGGACGCTACACAGTTCGGCATACTCTATACTGACGACAGAGACGATGGTCACCAAGACAACTGCCAAGGAAAGTAAACGAAGGCGACTTAGTCGGAATTTCGATTTTATTTAATGAACCGGTTTGTAGGTTGTATTCAGTGAGGTATTCTGAACGTAGTGGTATGTGTGTTTGAAGATGGAAACTTCCTCTTCTGATAGATGCCAGTTTTAATGTCATCAAATTTTTAGGCGATTAACAGTAGAGTGTGGTAAAGGCGAAATATTTTCGTAAATTGGTAAATCGTCAGTGACATCACCATCCAGTCGAACTCGAGTCCTGCACATTACCCGGAGCGCCGACTCACTTGCTGTACATATTTCGCCATGTAGTGACGGTTTTAATGTCGCGCTGTTGTCGACAATGCAGTGAAACGGAGAGAGGCGTGACGCAGGAGAGTTTGGCCCCGGGGCACTGGACAGAGTTGGCGGCTCGTGTTTTTGTCACGCTGCTTGCGACAGACTGCCCACCCTGTTTGCGTCCTTGGCCGCCTTCCCCGGCGCTGGACCTTCATGTACGTCCTCTGAGGGCGACAGTCGTCAACTCCTTACGGTGTATGTCCGTTCCCTTGTTTGCCTCCATTACAATTGTTCGCCGGCCGGAGTGGCCGAGCGGTTCTAGGCGCTACAGTCTGGAACCGCGCGACCGCTGCGGTCGCAGGTTCGAATCCTGCCTCGGTCATGGATGTGTGTGATGTCCTTAAGTAGTTCTAAGTTGTAGGGGACTGATGACCTCAAAAGTTAAGTCCCATAGTGCTCAGAGCCATTTGAACCAATGTTCCTTGAACTTTCTCCCGCCCCCGCCCCTCCCCTTCTCCTGTTCCCACCCTTCTCACGTGATATTGAAGCGAAATTACAAACGTCCTGAGAAAGGCCAGCGAGTAATAGCACGAAGAACCAAAACAGTGGTCTCCAAAATATGTGTTCCAAAGCAACCTTTGCGTGATGTGTCACTGCCAAGTAATATAGCTCGATGAAACTTGGACCTTACATAAAGTAACTGAAACACATACGTAATGAGACGAACAGGAGTGACAATTCTATTCAGAGACAATAATTACATTGAAGTCACCGCGATTCATGGAGGTTCCTTGGACATTACAAAAGTAGGGACGTGCTTCTTAACAGGGTGTGTGGTCAACACGAGCGGCAATGCCTGTTCTGCTACGTACTCTCTTGCTGACCCAAAATTGATAAGGAGTTCTTGTGGTAAGGCGGCCCATTCCTCCGACAGCGAGGTTTTTTTAGTCGTCAGTTCTCTGACTGATTTGATGTAGTCCGTTACGAATTCCTCTCCTGTGCTAACGTCTTCATCTCAGAGTAGCACTTTCAAACTACGTCCTCACTTACATGCTGCACGTATTACAATCTCTGCCTTCCCCTACAGTTTTTGCCCTCTACAACTTCCTGTAGTACCATGGGTGTTACACCTTGATGTCTTAACAGATGTT
Organism: Schistocerca nitens; assembly: GCF_023898315.1. Classification (NCBI taxonomy): domain Eukaryota; kingdom Metazoa; phylum Arthropoda; class Insecta; order Orthoptera; family Acrididae; genus Schistocerca; species Schistocerca nitens. Next base: position 45,461,765 of record NC_064625.1, read on the forward strand.
CTACCATCCTGTCCCTTCTTCTCGTCAGTGTTTCCCATATATTCCTTTCTTCGCCGATTCTGACGAAAACCACCTCTTTCCTTTCTTATCAGTCCACCTAATTTCCAACATTCTTCTGTAGCACCACATCTGAAACGCTTCTGTTCTTTTCTGCTCTGGTTTTCCCACTGTCCATGTTCCACTACCACACAGTGCTGTGCGCCAGACGTATATTCTCAGAAATTTCCTCCTCAAATTAACGTCTGTGTTCGATACCGGTAGACTTCTCTTGGCCAGGAATGCCCTTTTTGCCTGTGCTAGTCTGCTTTTTATGTCCTCCTTGCTCCATCCGTCATGGGTCATTTTGCTGCCTAGGTAGCATAATTCCTTTACTTCCTCTACTTCGTGGTCACCATCCATGGGCGTACTGACCTCCAAATCGTTAAACACTGTACACTCACCGTCCGACGTTATTGTGGCACTGCACGTCTTCCTCATATGCGTCTTCTGGGGAATGCGTTGTGCCCTGTCTTCATTTTTGTGGATGACAATGAGCGACCTCGTCGTGCAGCGCAGTCGAAGGATCTGCTGGAACGAGAGAATATTCGGCGAATGGAGTGTCCTGCCTGTTTCCAGACGTAAATATAATCGGGAACGTGTCAGATGTGCTGGGGAGACCAATAACAGCTAAGCTACATGCAGCAAACGCCATTCAACATCTGGTAACCACGGTGACTGAGGAGTGAAACGCTCTGCCACAGCTACTCATTCCTAATCGTATGCCTAGCTTGGAAGCACGATGCAAAAAGTGCATTGCTGTCCGTGGTGCTGACACACTCAAGAACCATGTTCCGCCGTCAGTAATGTCGAGGGGACAACCAGAAACCGCAGTGACTTCAGTGCAGCTACTGTCTTTGAATAAAAGGGCTAGTACTGTTCATCCCATTGCGTATTTCCTTGGCAATTCTTTGCTATGCTGTAGCAGTTCTTTGCATGTATGGTCCAAGTTTCTTGGAGCTGTGTTAGTTGGTAGTACGCATCATGCGAAAGCTACTTAAGTTTTGCACACCATTGTACTAATACTGATGCAGTAAATAGAAGCCGGCCGCGGTGGTCTCGCGGTTCTAGGCGCGCAGTCCGGAACCGTGGGACTGCTGCGGTCGCAGGTTCGAATCCTGCCTCGGGCATGGATGTGTGTGATGTCCTTAGTGTAGTTAGGTTTAAGTAGTTCTAAGTTCTAGGGGACTGATAACCACAGCAGTTGAGTCCCATAGTGCTCAGAGCCATTTGAACCATTTTTGCAGTAAATAGAACTGTAATGACTGAGTAAAAAGGATTCTTTGGACTTACAGACTTCAAAGGGATTGTAGTGATCATGTGATATGCCTCAACGTTGTAGTAGTGCAAGTCTTTTCAGTTGGGCGTCACTTTGGCGAGTTGTGTGTCCATCAGCCAACGGCACCCGGTGTTCCGAGCCTAGCACACATCTAAGTGCTAACCGCACTCGATATTCCTTAACTTCCGTGATGTGCGCAAAGACAGTTGGTACCAGGAATGAAATGAGTGCAGGTTCGGCCCTGGCTGGAGAGGAGGGAGAGGATGGAGTGGGAGCGAATGGCTATGTTCACATCTATCACTAAGATAATTATTAATTTGTACGCGAAGAACTGAGGATTTGCTAGGCAATAATCAGTTTGGTATAAGGAACGGTAAGGCATCTCAGGGGCGATTCTGACGTTGCGTTTGATAGTGAAAGCAAGACTTAAGGAAAATCAAGACATGTTCAAAGGATTTGTCAACCTAGAAAAGACGTTTGCTAATGTACGAGGGCAGTTCAATAAGTAATGCAACACATTTTTTTTTCTGAAACAGGGGTTGTTTTATTCAGCATTGAAATACACCAGGTTATTCCCCAATCTTTTAGCTACACAACACTATTTTTCAACGTAATCTCCATTCAATGCTACGGCCTTACGCCACCTTGAAATGAGGGCCTGTATGCCTGCACGGTACCATTCCACTGGTCAATGTCGGAGCCAACGTCGTACTGCATCAATAACTTCTTCATCATCCGGGTAGTGCCTCCCACGGATTGCGTCCTTCATTGGGCCAAACATATGGAAATCCGACGGTGCGAGATCGGGGCTGTAGGGTGCATGAGGAAGAACAGTCCACGGAAGTTTTGTGAGCTCCTCTCGGGTGCGAAGACTTGTGTGAGGTCTTGCGTTGTCATGAAGAAGGAGAAGTTCGTTCTGATTTTTGTGCCTACGAACACGCTGAAGTCGTTTCTTCAATTTCTGAACAGTAGCACAATACACTTCAGAGTTGATCGTTTGACCATGGGGAAGGACATCGAACAGAATAACCCCTTCAGCGTCCCAGAAGACTGTAACCATGACTTTACCGGCTGAGGGTATGGCTTTAAAGTTTTTCTTGGTAGGGGAGTGGGTGTGGCGCCACTCCATTGATTGCCGTTTTGTTTCAGGTTCGATGTGATGAACCCATGTTTCATCGCCTGTAACAATCTTTGACAAGAAATTGTCACCCTCAGCCACATGACGAGCAAGCAATTCCGCACAGATGGTTCTCCTTTGCTCTTTATGGTGTTCGGTTAGACAACGAGGGACCCAGCGGGAACAAACCTTTGAATATCCCAACTGGTGAACAATTGTGACAGCACTACCAACAGAGATGTCAAGTTGAGCACTGAGTTGTTTGATGGTGATCCGTCGATCATCTCGAACGAGTGTGTTCGCACGCTCCGCCATTGCAGGAGTCACAGCTGTGCACGGCCGGCCCGCATGCGGGAGATCAGACAGCCTTGCTTGACCTTGCGGCGATGATGACACACGCTTTGCCCAACGACTCACCGTGCTTTTGTCCACTGCCAGATCACCGTAGACATTCTGCAAGCGCCTATGAATATCTGAGATGCCCTGGTTTTCCGCCAAAAGAAACTCGATCACTGCCCGTTGTTTGCAACGCACATCCGTTACAGACGCCATTTTAACAGCTCCGTACAGCGCTGCCACCTGTCTGAAGTCAATGAAACTATTCGAGACGAAGCGGGAATGTTTGAAAATATTCCACAAGAAATTTCCGGTTTTTTCAACCAAAATTGGCCGAGAAAAAAAATGTGTTGCATTACTTATTGAACTGCCCTCGTATATTGGTCCAAGCTTTTCGAAATTCTCAGGAAAATTAAATGTAGGGTAAACCAAAGGGAGAGACCATTATTAGACAATATGTACAAAACCAAAGAGGAACAATAAGAATGCAAGAGCAAGTACAAAATTCTCGTATTAGGAGAGCATAAGACACGCAGTTTTTTCGCCCCTACTGTTCAATCTGTATAACTGTAAATCGCAAAAGAAAAAGTGCCCAAAAGAGCCAAGACATGAATGGTGGTCACTTTCCATATCTGTTATAGTCAGGTTAGTACTGCATTTCATTTCCTTTCCTTTCCTGATGAGATTGCTGTTCTCATTAAAAGTTAGGGAATTGCATGACCTGTTAAACGGAATGAACAGTCTAATTAGCACAAAATATGGACTGAGAGTAAATCATACAAAGACGAACTTAATGAGGTGAGGTGTAGCAGAAATGAGAATATCGATAAAATTAAGATAAAAATTGGGGACCACGAAGTAGACGAATTTAAGGGATTATACTGCTTGGGAAGCAAAAGAACAAATTACTTACGAAGCAAGGAGGACATAAAATTGACTAGCACAGACGAGGAGAACGTTTTTAGCCAAAAGACGTTTAGTAGTATCAAACATGGGCCGTAATTTGAGGAAGAAATTTCTGGAAATGTACGTTTGGAGCACAGCATTGTATGGACTGTGGGGAAAGTCTGAACAGGAGAGAATCGAAACATTTGAGATGTGATATAGAAGGATGCTGAAAATTAGGTTAAGTGATAAGAAATGAGGATATTCTCCGCAGAATCAGTGAGGAGAGGAACGTGTAGAAAATATTGACAAAGATAAGGGATAGTATGATAGGACATCTGTTAAGACATCAAGAAATAACTTCCATGATACTTGAAGAAACTAGATAGAAAAAAGTGTAGTGGCAGACAGAGATTGGAATACATCCAGCAAATAATTGAGGACGTAGGGTGTAGATGGTAGTATGAGACGAGGAGTCTGGCACAAAAGAGAAACTAAATTGAGTTTCGTGACATGGTCAAGGATTTAGCGAAAACTTAAGTTAGGAAAGCAGGTTATCTGGAAATATTTTTGCTGTTTTCAAAATTAAAACTCTAAATATGAAGACGTCCCTCGAAGAAGGTTGTATTTCACAATTTCATAATTTTTCTGGGAGTAAAATTAATCGCTGTTTTCCTTTGGTTTCTTGACGATAGCTTGGTTGAAGTGGAATGCATTTAACAGGCTTCCGAGCATACAAACCAGCCTGATTTAATTCCTGTGAAATGGATCATCTTGCGGTGTGCTGGTCCGTTTACGATCACAGTCATACTTTCGCATAGCATTTTCACTTTCAGCGGCTGTTTTTAATCACGATGACACTTTCGAACTCATCGGTTACTGTGGCCGGCAGTAGCGAGCCGTCCAACTGCTCGTCCACGATTGTAAGCACTCAGATGACGTCTTGCAGACACGTTGCCGTAACACTGAATATGGAACGAAGTGCTGCAATACTCTACGTTTGACCGGTATCGGCTCGCCCGCTGGTGTGTGGACCCACGTCTACCTGTCGGGCCTCACAGGACTCCGATCGGCCATACGTGCTTGTTCCATGTTTGTTGTCCGGACTCCACATGCGAATAACCGAGCATGATCGGTCGTGGCTGACGTCTCACCTCGCCCTCGCCTCGATTCGCTGGACTGTAAAATCCAACGTCTCTTTCTCTCTCGCTTTTCTTTCTCTTTCTTTCTTTTTTTTCTCTTTTCTGATACAAAAGTAATTTTTCCAAGAACGCTTACGTGGAAAACAGTTAACGTCATACAGCACATGAAAAATAATTTTGTATTCAGTATAAGCATAAAAAATGAATGGTTCCCAAATAAAAAATTTAGGCAACTACGTACACATTAAATAAATACTGTACTTCAAATCTAGGAGACGACTGTTCTACATTTTCAGCAGTAAGTATTCACAGTTTTCTCGTGATGAAAATTTCAAGTTACTGTTGATCAGCAGCAGATCACTGCTGCAGTCTGGATTTAATTGACTGTATCGATTTGTTAATAACATCTACATCATACTCCGCAAGCCAGCTAATGGTGTGTCGCGGAGGGTACTTTCGGTACCACTACCTGATCCCTCCAACCCTGTTCCACTCGCAAATAGTGCCTGGGAAGAATGATTGTCGGTAAGCCTCTGTATTGGCTGCAATTTCTCGAATTTTCTCCTCGTGGTCAATACGCTGGATGTATTGGGGGGGAGGGGGAAGTAATACGTTGTCCGACTCCTCCTGAAAAGTTGTGTCCCGGAATTTCAGTAGTAACTGTTTCTCAGATGAACAACGTCTCTCTTGTAATGTCTGCCAGTGGAGTTTCTTTAGCATCTCTGTCACGCTCTCTAGTCAGATAAACGATCCCGTGACGAAACGCGCCGCTCGTCGTTGGATCTTCTGTATCAGTACTACCTGATAGGAATCCCAGATAGATGAACAGTACTCAAGAATCGGGCGAGCAAGCGCCTTATAAGCCACTTCTTTCGTGGATGAGTTACATTTCCTTAAGATTCTTCCGATGAATCTGAGTGACGTGTCTGCTTTTCCCACTATCTGTTTTATATGGTCTTTCCACTTAAGGTCGCTCTGGATAGTTACACCTAGATATTTTACGGCAGACGTTGTATCCAGCTGTCTGTCATCAATAGTGTAGCTGTACAGAGTGGATTTCTTTTCCTACATATGTGTACAAATGTCTTACCGAAATCAAGGAACACGACATCAATCTGAGCGCTGTGGATCTCATGGAGGAACAGAGCGAGCTGAGTTTCGCGGACCTCTGTTTGCAGAATCCATGTTCATTTTTATAGAGGAGATGTTCATTTTCCAAAAACGTCATAATTCTTTAGCGTAAAAAATGTTCCATAATTCTACCACAGGTTGACGTCAACAATATAGGTTTATAATTGTGTGGATCTGTCTTACGGCCTTTCTTAAAAACGGGAATGACCTGTGCTTTTTTCCAGTCGTTAAGTACCTTTCGGTGCTCAAGCGATCTACGATAAATTACTGCTAGAAGGGGAGCAAGTTCTTTCGCATAATCTTTATAGAGTCTTATAGGTATCTCATCTGGTCCTGACGCCTTTCCACTATGTAATGGTACTTGAATTACGTAACCATCACGGCACCTCACCTGATCACCTGAACCTCTCGATACCAGTAATATTCTACTGTTTCTGTTAACTACTTAACATATTTCTGAGACAACATTCAGATTTGATTTCATTGTGATACATCGATATGTTTATATTGCAATGATATTATTCTTATGTGTATTCTTTCTTTTGTCACTATGATCTTTGACGTACTTGTAACTCTGATTTTGGGCGCGTAAGCGATAGTTAGCTAGTTGTTAACTTGTTAGAGAGTCGGACCTTGAAAAAGTCAAGTGTTGGACGTCTTGTTGGAAAGACGCATAACGTAGTTGGCTTATAAAATGTGAGGAAGATGTTTTCAAGTATGTTTTGTATTGTGAAGTGATGTTTTGTGTTTACGTGATATTGCAATAAAAGCAATTAAAAGGAAGTGTAACTTAATTTCGGAGTGCTGATTATTTTTTTTACATCACCATTGTCCAGCAAAAGTGTAATCTTCAAGAATGATTTGTGAAGCGCATCTACAACACTTTTGAATATAGCAGAATAAAACCTAGGCCTCTTTGCATCCGAGCTTGGAATCATAATCACCTAGATTTTCAACGATTGAGCCATGATAATACGAGACCGGCGTGGGAAACACAAAAAGATGAGTGCCTAGTTTTTTCATTATTACATGAAATGACTATCAACAGTGCTCTAATGACACCTGCCACATAATATGACTGATGTCGCCCGAAAATGCAGTATTTAGCAGCGTGACCAACACCACAATCGTTATTAAATGCTGACCTTTGTTGTGGTAGGGTTGTTAGAACTACTAACCGATTGTAGCTGCTTTTCAGTTCCGCGATCGGTTATTTAAATATCTGCCATTTCGACGTTCACATGACGATTGAAAAGAGGGACAATGTTACGATCTTTCGCGGTGAAACAACTTCGGAAGACCGAATTCAGTATTTCGGCCTTCTCTCTGTTATCTACCGTTTCGGTGACGGTGTGGTCACTGAGAGAATGAATAGATTATTTTGGTCCACTTATTGATTTTACATACGACCAAAATCTCTTAGGGGTTTTACTCAAGTCGGTTGACAACGTCTTAATTTCGAAATCATTTAACGCTTCACTCATTGCTCCCCTTGCGCTCATCTTCGCTTCGCTCAGCTTTTGTTTGTCAGCTAGGTTTTTAGTTCTCTTGAATCTGAGATGAAGTGCTCGTTGCTTACGTATCGCTTTCCTAACACGGCTATTAAACCATGGTGGATCTTTCCCATCCCTTAAAACCTTACTCGGAACATACTTCTCTAGGGCATATTGAACGATGCCTTTGAATTTTTTCCATTCGTTCTCGACATCTTCGTCCTCATCACCGAATATTTGATGCTGACTGCTGAGATATTCTGAAATTTGTATCCTGTCATCCTTGCTGAGCAAATATATCTTACTACCTTCCTTAAGATTCCTTGTAGGACTTGTCGACATAGATGCTGTCACAGCCTTATGATCACTGATACCTTCCTCTGCATTAACTGATTCTATAAGTTCAGGTCTGTTTGTTGCTAGGAGGTCAAAGACATTACTCTCTAGAGTTGGTTCCCTAACTATCTGCTCCAGGTAATTTTCGGACAAGACATCCAGAACAATGGCACACGAATCCCTGTCTCTGGCACCAGTTTTGATCGCATGACACTCCCAATCTATATCTGACAAGTTGAAGTCACCCCCTATTACAACGGCATGATTAGGAAAATTACTAATGATATTCTGCAAGTTCTGTTTGAAGCGCTCTACAACTACAGATTCTGACCCATGCTACAGAAGCCTCAGATCACCATTTTTGACCGTTCTTTGATACTCAGTTACACCCAGATTAATTCACATTCGGAATCCGTGATAACCTCGCTAGATTTTATCGGATTTTTACTGAAATAAACACGCTACCACCATTGGTGACTAATCCTCCGCTACACACAGCATTAAGTGGCTTGCGGAGTATGCTGTAGATGAACCTATCGTTGCGATAAACATTCCAACCTGAACTTAGGATTTCGTTGTCATTGACGTCTGGTTTCAACCAGCTCTCTGTTCCCAATACTATCTGTGCATTATAACCTTCAGTAAGCGATACAAATTCTTCGACCTTTCCTTGGATGCTCCTGTAATTTACCAAAATCATATTAATCTTTTCTATCTCTGATCTGCGAGGACCACTGTGACTGATTTAACGGGCAAACTGTCTTTGATCCCTAGGAAGGGGTTCTCTAACCTAAAAAAGCCTCATGTGCACGCCACACATACTCCGCTTCTTGCGTGTAGTGCACGCCTGACCTATTAAGGGGAACCCTACAATTCTGCACCAGATAGCGGAGGTTGAGAAATTCGCGTCCGATACCGTCGCAGAGCCTCTGGTTTAGACCTTCCACTCTGCTCCAAACAAGAGGACCGATCAACCTTGAGTACGATGCTACAAATAGACAGCTTAGCCCGCACCCCGCGTGCGTTGCCAGTAGTCTTCACCAAATCAGCCAGCCTCCGAAAGGAGCCGTGGATGGCCTCAGAACCCAAGCGGCAGGCGTCATTCGTGCAGACGCGTGCTACTGCATGCAGCCGGTCGCACCTAGTGCGCTCGATGCTGCCGGCTGGGCCTCCTCTACATCGCGGATGAGACCTCCCGGCAAATATACCGAATGCACACTGCAATTCTTTCCCGCCTTGCCTGCTACCTCCCTGAGGGGTCAATCACCCGCCTACCATTGGAGCTCCCAATGTCTAGCATACCCACCCTCTGTACTTGTCCGGACTGGGCAGGAAAATCGACCGCTGATCCAACAGGAGAGGCATCCTGTGCTGGCTCATCAGCACTGGCTAATCAACACTGGGTAGCACCTCGTACTTGTTGCTAAGACGTAGGGAGCCAGTCGCACGGCCTGCTCTCGCTTTCGCCTTCCGTGAACCCAAAACTGTCAGCCACCCACTCTGGAGTAAGGACGGATAGGTTAGATGTTGCATACCAGAAGACGCAGCGACGTCCGGGTCACCAGGGGATTCCAGTGACACCAAGGGTGTCGCAGATCTCGTCACTGGCGCCCCGACGTCACCGCAAATTTGAGCATTAGCTAGAAGCTTGTCGACAGCAGCCAACGCAGGTTCCAACTGTTTTCGGATAGCAGCCAACTCTCCTTGTATTCGTTCACAACAAGCACAGTCCCTAGCCATATCGTAATGTGTATAAAACAGATAAAAATGGTTCAAATGGCTCTGAGCACTACGGGACTTAACATCTGTGGTCATCAGTCCCCTAGAACTTAGAACTACTTAAACCTAACTAACCTAAGGACATCACACACATCCATGCCCGAGGCAGGATTCGAACCTGCGACCGTAGCGGTCACGTTGTTCCAGACTGAAGCGCCTAGAACCGCACGGCCACACCGGCCGGCTATGAAACAGATATAAGATCTCAAACGGCGCTACTGAGTTTGAAATGTATACAAAATATACCAATGGAGAATAAAGTAATACTAAAAGTTGCTATGCAGATTTCTCACTTTTCTGTGAGACTGCTAGCTATTAAATAGAAATAAATTTCTCTATTGAAGTTGATGTACACACATCAAAAAAAAGGTTTGCGTCACCTCTGTTCCGAGAGTTTCGAAACATGTAGAAAAAATTGGAATAGAGATAAACATGAACATCATTTCCGCCCTTTTTATTACTCATGAAAACTACACATTGCGTGTTGTACCAATATTCAGCCAGACCTTAAGAGGTGGAGGTCCAGATTGCTATACACACCGGTACAACAGCTGCAATACATGTTTTATTATTAGCTTCCATTATACGAAAAGGCAATATGATGTTTCACCTCTTCTATGACATGGCTGCTTAGTGGAGGAATCTGCCATGACATCCTAAACGCACACTTCTCTATAATGTGCATCTAGACTTCCGTGGCCTAGTTCTTTGAAACCTTCACCAGAAACAGCATCAAAACGTCTCAGCTTTTTGGCACACACTGCAAAAAATTTTGCTGTTATACCTTTTTTCTGCCGATGTTCCTGAAGCAGCTGTTTCAGTGAAGGGTCTCTTACAACTGTGTTTCTTTAAATGAATAGTTCCCGACTGGACGCACAAGAGTGTAGATTGGTTTATGGACGGTACGTTCCCAGTGGACGTGGTGTTTTCATCTACAACCGACAGAAATTTTTTCCATAGTTCGCTTTTTAGACACTGCCAATCAGTGTCTTCATATTGATTTCATTGTTATTGTACTGACTTCCTGACGCTGCATAGTTATAGACAAACACGCCACGAAGGAGACGGCTGTGCTGGGAATAGTTGCGCGCGGATAAAGAAACGTTTAAGATGTTAGACGTTCCCTGGGATTCGGTCATGGCTTCTGTGCTCGACAAAATAACTGGTGCGGTGAGCCTATCCCATCTCGCATTTTGTACTTGCTTACTCGGTCATGCTAGGCTCTGCTGTCGACTTCACAGGCTTGTTAACACGTCCCGCCATCTACATTTCCTGTCGTTGTCATTGGTCAGGTGTTTCGTTGTAATTGGCAGTTGTTCCTTAGCAATTGTCAAGAGTGTACCTAATGTATCCATATTCTAATATGAGACCTTAGTCTACCCAAATCGCTCATTTTATCACAACATTTCCCACAAAAACCGGCAAACAGGTTTATTGATCATTATCGCTCCAGCCTTCATACACGCAACGCTTTTAAAACCTTCTCTCCGACTTCGCTTCAAGCTTCGCCTGAGATGCCTGCTGGCTGTCCATTTCACGGGCTCCATAACCACTCCACGAAATTATTTTAACGTACATGCCTTTCGCCCAGTCAGCTTGCAGAGCAGGATGTAGGCACTTAAATGAGCCATTTCCTGCTAACGCTCATAGTACTTGCTGTAAGGTGCTGTTTCCTGTCAGCGTTCTGAGAAGTTTATTTTCGAAAGGCTATTAGGAATCACCGGTTGCGTAAATGACTCGCCTTTGAAAATAGCAAGATCAAGCTAGACAACCACCACTTAGCAAGATTGATGGGGGTTCGGTCTATTATCCACAGCCTGGAGAACAGTTCTTGTCGTGGAAACGGGAAAAGCGGTGCAAGGGGTCATAAAAGCGACCAGCACAAGGCGATCTGCGCGGTCAGGAGACGGTAGAATTAAGAAACATTACCACAAAATAATTTCTAGCACCTTCAAGGCTAGTTCTCGTTTTAATTAGTCTCTTATATCATCAGCATACTATCATTTTATGTGAGAAGCGGGAATACAGGTGCAGGTCGTCATGCACCATCCAAGGCATGATTTTTAGAGTTCCGTACCTCAACTGCCAAAACGGTATCCATATAGGATCACTTTGTTTTCCGTGTGTTAAGACTTATTTTTCTCGGGAAGCTGTATAGGTATCTACTTGACATTTATCTGAGGCACTAAGATCTATGAACCTGTGGCGGAGTAAATACACCAAAGCGCCAAAGAAACTGGTATAGGCATACGTATTCAAACACAGAGGTATGTAAACAGGCAGAATACGGTGCTGAAGTCGGCAAAGCCTGCATATATAACAAGTGTCAGGTGCAGTTGTTAGATGAGTTACTGCTGCTAAAATGGCAGGTTATCAAGATTTAAGTTAGATTGAACGTGGTGTTCTAGTCGGCACACCAGCGATGGGACACGGCATCTCCGAGGGAGCAATGTAGTAGGGATTTTCGGGTACGAACATTTCACGAGTGTACCGTGAATATCAGGAATCCGGTAAAACACCAAATCTCCGAGATCGCTGCGGCAGGAAAAAGATCCTGCAAGAGCGGGACCAACGACGACAGAAGAGACTCCTTCAACGTGACAGAAGTGCAACCCTTCCGCAAATTGCTGCAGTTTCAGTGCTGGGCCATCAAGTGTCAGCGTGCGAACCATTCAACGAAACATAATCGATATGGGCTTTCGGAGCCGATGGCCCACTCGTGTATCCTTGATGACTGCTCCGGCCGGTGAGGCCGTGCGGTTCTAGACGCTTCAGTCTGGAACCGCGTGACCGCTACGGTCGCAGGTTCGAATCCTGCCTCGGACATGGATGTGTGTGATGTCCTTAGGTTAGTTAGGTTTAAGTAGTTCTAAGTTCTAGGGGACTGATGACCACAGCAGTTAAGTCCCGTAGTGCTCAGAGCCATTTGAACCATTTTTTTGATGACTGCACTATACATACCTTTACGGCTCGCCTGGATCCGTCAGCATCGACATTGGATTGTTGATGACTGGAAAGACGTTGCCTGGTCGTACGTGTCTCGTTTCAAATTGTATCGAGAGTATGGACATTGACGGGTATGGCGACAACCTCATGAATCCATGGACCCTGCATGTTAGCAGGGGACTGTTCAATCTGGTGGAGGCTCTGTAATGGTGTGGGGCGTGTGCAGTTGGAGTGATGTGGGACTCCTGATATGTCTAGATACTTCTCTGGCAGGTAACACGTACGTAAGCACCCTGTCTGATCAGCTGCATCGATTCATGTCCATTTTGCATTCCGACGGACTTGGGCAATTCCAGCAGGACAATGCGTCTCCCCACACGTCCAGAATTGCTAGTGTGTGGCTCCGGGAACGCTCTTATGAGTTTAAACACTTCTGCTGGCCACCAAACTCCCCAGACATTAATTAGCATATGTGGGATGCCTTGCAACGTGCTGTTCAGAAGAGATCTTCTCCCTATCGTACTCTTAGGGGTTCATGGTGTCAGTTCCCTCTAGCACTACTTCAGACATTAGTCGAGTCCATGCCGCTTCGTGTTGTGTCACTTCTGCATGTTCGTGAGGGCCCTACTCCCTATTAGGCTGGTGTACAAGTTTTTAGCTTTTCAGTGTAATTTAAACTTTCAAGTCAGGGCAATAAAAAGACACAGCCATACACATAACACATATTCACACTCGCAAACTCACTCACCGCACAGTATAAATGAACTCTATTTATAGATGTCGGGCTAGACATGCTAGCCGGCCGCAGTGGCCGAGCGATTGTAGGCGCTTCAGTCCGGAACCGCGTGACCGCTACAGTCGCAGGTTTGAATCCTGCCTCGGGCATGGGTGTGTGTGATGTCCTGCCCGAGGCAGGATTCGAACCCGCGACCGTAGCGGTCGCGCGGTTCCAGACTGAAGTGCCTAGAACCGCTCGGCCACACCGACCGTCAGCATTATGGTCTGGAGAATGTTTTCCTAAAAGTGCCTGGTTGATCTCGTCATTGGAAATGAGCGTATGGTGTCGTTGACCGGGAGGCCCCAACCGGGAAAGTTTGGCCACCAAGTGCAAGTCTTATTTCAGTCGACGCCACATTGGGCGACTTGCGCGCTGGTTATATGAAAGGATAATGAGAACAACACAACACCCAGCACCCGAGCGAAGAAAATCTCCAACCCGGCCGGGAATCGACCCCGGGCCAGTTTGCACGGGATGCGAGCACGTTACCACCTGACACCTCGTCATTCTCGAAGGCACAACGAATCAACACAAGTATGCATCTATTCTTGGGGACCATGTCCAGTCCATACATGCATTTGTTTCCCCCGTGGCACAATGGCATCTGCCAGCAAGACGGTGAAACGTGCCACACAGCTCGCAGTGTATGCGTGCGTGCTTCGAAGAGCACCAGCATGAGTTTGTCGTACATCCCTGGCCACCAAACTTGGCTAGGCGCTCCAGGGTACGCGTACTGCTAGTACGACTACAGCACGCGTACGGGATAACGCCTGCCTGTTGGCGCTCGCAAAGTCCGTTATCAGCTGCGTTACGTAAGCAAGGTCGTTCGCTGCCTATATAACCGGGCAGTGCATACCAGCGGAACCATTCCGCTGTGAGCTGTAATTTAAACTGAATCGAGAATCTGTGGGACCAGTTCTATCTAGCTTTTTCGCACCCTAGAACCTCAGCATAGAAACGTAGCGCAGCTGGCCACGACACTGGAGTCGCGTGGCTCCACATCTCCGTCCGTACCTTCCAGAACCTCATCGATTCTCTTCCTGCACGTCTCGCACCGATCGGCGCTGCCAAAAGTGATTATTCAGGCAACTGACAGGTCGTCACTTTAATGTGACAGCACAATGGGCGGCGGCGCGGTGCGTCGCAAAGTGTACCAAGTTCCACTCACCTTTTGCAGAATCTCTTCTCACACGCATGCCTCAAGTTACTGGACTGCAGTTCTCGCCGGGAAAAGTTACAGGAAAACAGCTGTACACTTCGTAACCCCAAGCCACACTAAAATTGTTTTGTCGATGGAATTAATAGTTAAATCAAAAGTATTACTGTAAGCTTGCCGACACCAGTTACACTACGAAGCCTCCGAATGTTCCGAATTACACACTGTGCCTTAGATGGAACTCTCGCCCATACTTTACGGCACTTCTCAAACATTTTGGTACCTAAATACCACAATATTAATAATTTTAAACGGATCACGTGTCAATTGCTCTGATCACTGTGAGCTCCAAGCTCCGATTCTACTCATCTCTCTACACAAAAGAAGCTTCTAACTCCCTAAAAACGCGCGAATATACTAGTTTCTGATTGGCAGAGAAACATCACAGCCAATCGGAAACCAGCATCAAACCCTCACAACCCCTCGCGTATATACAGAACCAATCAACATTTGTCACTGAATCAGAACAGTAAATTAACACAAATTTTGAAAACCGTCTAATATAGAATTCATTCCCCCTTTACAAAACTACTTTACCGAAATCATAATCTACTTTCCTCAGTACCATAAACAGACGAAACAGTTTATAACAAATTGCCCAGTTCGAATGACTAACACAAGTCATTCTCGAACTTTCCTCACGTGACCATTAACTTCACTGTATAGTACACACATCAATAAAAGTTTTCAAACACCTCTGTACCGAGAGTTCCGGAACCTCTACAGAAAATTGGAATAGAGATCAACATAATTTCCACCCTTTTCATTGCTCATGAAAACCAAACATTTCATGTTGTACCACCATCATACAGCGAGACCTTCAGAGGTGGTGATCCAGATTGCTATACACATCGATACCTCTAATATCCAGTAGCACGTCCTCTTGCATTGATGCTTGCCTGTATTCCTCGTGGCATACTGTCCACAAGTTCATCAAGGCACTGTTGGTCCAGATTGTCCCACTCCTCTACTGCGATTCGGAGTGGATCCCTCAGAGTGGTTGATGGGTCACGACATTCATAAACAGCCCTTTTCAATCCATCAAAGGCATGTTCGATAGGGTTCATGTCTGGAGAACATGCTGGCCGCTCCAGTCGAGCGATGTCGTTATCCTGAAGGAAGTCATTCACAAGATGTGCACGATGGGGGCGGCAATTGCCGTTCATGAAGACGAATGCCTCGCAAATATGCTGCCAATATGGTTGGACTATCGGTCGGAGGATGGCATTCACGTATCGTACAGCCATTAGGGCGCCTTCCATGACCACCAGCGGCGTACGTCGGCCCCACATAATTCCACCACAAAACAGCAGGGAACCTCCAACTTGCTGCACTCTGTGGACAGTGTATCTAAGGCGTTCAGCCTGACCGGGTTGCCTCCAAACACGTCTCCGACGATTGTCTGTTTGAAGGAATAATCGACACTCATCGGTGAAGAGAACATGATGCCAATTTTGAGCGATCCATTCGGCATGTTTTTGGGCCAATCTGTACCGCGCTGCATGGTGTCGTGGTTGCAAAGATGGACCTCGCCATGGACGTCGGGAGTGAAGTTGCTCATCATGCAGCATATTGTGCACAGTCTGAATCGTAACGCGTCGTCCTGTGGCTGCACTAAAAGCAGTATTCAACATGGTGGCGCTGCTGTCAGGGTTGCTGCGAGCCATAATCCATAGATAGCCATCATCCACTGCAGTAGTAGCCCTTGGGCAGCCTGAGCGAGGCATGTTATCGACAGTTCCTGTCTCTATGTACCTCCTCCATGTCCGAACAACGCTGGCACAATAAATGCGGACGCGATCGAACCATGGTATTGACCGTCTAGGCATGGTTGAACTACAGACAACACGAGCCGTGTACCTCCTTCCTGGTGGAATGACTGGAACTGGTCGGCTGTCGGACCCCCTCCCTCTAATAGGCGCTGCTGATGCATGGTTGTTTACGTCTTTGGGCGGGTTTAGTGACATCTCTAAACATTTAAAGGGACTGTGTGTGGTACAATATCCTCTGTCTTCAGAAGTTGTGGGAACCGGGCTGATACAAAACCTTTTTTTGATGGTGTATAGTAACTGTACATAAAACAGTATTTCACATTCCACCTTCATTCACTTTCATAACTAAGCACATTTATAGTAGAAATTAACAAACAATTCGAAAATTAAACAAACAGAACCGGAAATAAAATTGAATTTTGACTGCAGCTGAAACAGTGTCTGTCAGCTTGTGACCTGTATCGGATCGCATAGAAACTACATACACTAGAGAGCCATTTGACTGCACCTGTCCTGCGCGTGTCTCATACTGCACGTCTGATCACTGCAGTGATGTCCCATCTGAATAGGTACGATGTGGAGGAGCTACGCCTGAAGTGTATATGAGGACTGTGGGCCAGATATTTGATGATTTCCGGAACTTGCAGCAGGTTGAGATTTTTGCCTTTATTTGCTAAGTGGAGGGCATGGGAATGTGGCTCATAACCTTGGCTCACTCAGTACATGCTCAGCAAATGTGGCGTCATAATTCTGCGACCCTCCAGCTGCGTTCATCTTCAGCCAACCTAGGTGCTAATACGTCCCAGGAAGATAGTCTTTCCTAGAGACCTATGTCCTCACTAAGCGTTTAGTCCATCGTGATGTTGAGCGCCGTAATTGGCAGCATCAGCTGATTATCGGCCCACTGGTCCGGCATGCTCACCTGTGAGGCGCGATGTTTGGTGGTGCGGCCGCGGCGCGTGGTTTCACTGCGGGAGAAAGCTCGCGCGCTGACGAAACGGGGGAACTTGACCCAGTCTTACACAATACGGCCGCAGCGGCAGCGGCGAGCGCTTCTGGGAGGCGCGGGCCTCTGTACCACGTACCACATACCACATACCTCCTGGGGGAGGACCCGCTACCACTATCACTGCCGCTGGTGCATATGTTATCAGTACCAATGCCAATTCCCTGATCGTACCACAAAAACAACTCCTCTACTCTCAGTCTCTCAGTCTCTTAAGGGCACCTGCACGCTGTGAATAATAAACTGACGGCAATAGATCCGGGGAGCAAAGCAGAAGGATAACAAGAAACGTTACCCACATAGCAGAGAGCGACAGGCACGACAGCTGTGTAATTAAGATAATTTATTTAAAAAATTAAAAAGTTATATGGCCACATTCATGGACATGCGTAGAGTCGATGGTTGCCGAGTCACGAACATACCAGTAGCGGCAATGTAGAATAGTGTAGTAATATTAGGTCTGAATATAGTTAGTCGGCAAACCTCGAGCTCTTCTGAGGCAGCCAGTGACAGGTGCAGTAAATAAACTGGAAGTTAGTCACGTGAGGCTTTAATTATATTTCTTTTTAATTACTTATATATTCATAATTCTGTTTTATTTTTTCGTGATACACTGGATGCAAAACTTGTGGACGAATGTAACTTTCGATTCTGTCACTGCCAAGTAACATACTCGATGAAAATTGGACCATTCATAGAAAGAATAGTATAGTATAGAAAGTAACTGAAAGATATATGCAATGAGACGAATAGAAATGACAATTTTATGCAAAGACAATAATTATACTGAGGTCAAAGCTATTTGCGGTGGTTCCCTGGACAATAGAAAAGAGGGAATGGTTCATAATAGTGTGTGTGATCGTTACGGACGGCATCTTCTGCAACGTGCTCTCATGCTGGCTACAAGGTTGGTATGGAGTTCTTGTGGCAGGGCGCTCCATTCCTCTACCAGCGTGGTTTACAACTGCTGGATGGTCGATAGTGCATGTGGGCATGCTGTAATACGTCTGTCGGCCGCTGTGGCCGATCGGTTCCAGGCGCTTCAGTCCGGAACCGCGCTGTTGCTACGGTCGCAGGTTCGAATCCTGCCTCGGGCATGGTTGTGTGTGACGTCCTTAGGTTAGTTAGGTTAAGTAGTTCTAAGTCTAGGGGACTGATGACCACAGATGTTAAGTCCCATAGTGCTCAGAGCCATTTGAACCATATGTAATACGTCTCCCCGACGCATCCCACAAGTACTCGATGGTATTTAAGTCGAGGGAATGGGTAGGCCAGTGCATTCGCCGAATATCCTCTCGTTCCAAGAGCTCATCCACTTGCACTGTCTGATGCGGTCGAGCATTGTCATCCACAAAAATGAAGTCCCTGAAAAGTCGCACATAGGGAATGAATACAGTGTCGCAGTGACGGTCACCGGATAGTGTACCGTGTTCAGATATTTTATTCGTGTACGTAGCACTGCTACAAAGAAAACAAAAAAATTAGGGACTACATAAAACAAATTATGTAAGGTGGACGTGTCGCGAAAGAGGTGCATGGACAACCTCGGGGGCATGGGGAGCAGCCTGAAGTACACTGATCAAACAGAAGATTATGAGCACCTACCTAATAGCCGGTATGTCCACCTTTGGCACGGATAACAGCGGTGACGCGCTGTAGCGTGGAAGAAAAGGGGCCTCGGTAGGTGACTGGAGAGAGTCGGTCCCACATCTGCACACCCGAGTCACCTAATTACCGTAAGTCCTGGGGACAGAGGCAGTGAGCTCTGACGCCAGATTCAGTCACATCCCAGGTGTGTTCGATGGGTACGGATCTGGCGAGTTGGCGGGTAGCACATCAACTCGCTACTGTGTTCCTCCAACCAGTCCGTCACATTACTAGCCTTGGGACCAGGCTCACTATCTTCTTGAAAAATGCCCCTGCTGTCGGGAACCATGCTCGTCTTGAAGGGGTGTACGTGGTCTGCAGCCAGTGTATGATATTCCTGGTTGTTTGCACGAGGTCCACTGTACCCATAGATCCACCTGGATGTTTCCCTGAGCATAATAGACCAGCTGCCAGCTTGTCTCCGTGCCGCAGTACGGGCGTCAAGGCGCTATTCCCCTGGAAGGCGACGGGGACCGATTCGCGCTCTTCCATCGGCACGATGTCGAAGTTACCGGGATTCATCAGACCATGCAGCGCTCTGCCACCGCGCCAACGTCCAGTGCCGATGATCACTGGTCCATTTTAGTCGTAGTTGACTATGTCAGGTGTTAACCTTGGACACTTGCGTGAGTCTTCAGTTTCGGAGGCCCATCGTTAGGAGTGTTCGATGTGCTGTGTGTTCGGTCACACTTGTACTATGCCCAGCATAGTTACTTCCGCCACAGTTCGCCGCCTTTCCTGTTTTACCAGTCTACCCAGCCTTCGATGTCCGACATCTGTAATGAGAGGCGGTCGCCCAATCCCACGATGTCTCGATGTGGTTTCACCTTGGTTTCACTACAGCATTCCTCGACACCCAACAAGTCGTGCAATTTCAAAGTGCTCGTGCCGAGCCTCCCGCCCATCACAATCTGCCCCTGTCAAACTCAGATAGACGCCCGCCTTCCCCATTCTACACACGGGTAGCGCGCTGACTGATACAACATAGTACATGGTTCAAATGGTTCAAATGGCTCTGAGCACTATGGGACTCAACTGCTGTGGTCATAAGTCCCCTAGAACTTAGAACTACTTAAACCTAACTAACCTAAGGACAGCACACAACACCCAGCCATCACGAGGCAGAGAAAATCCCTGACCCCGCCGGAATCGAACCCGGGAACCCGGGCGTGGGAAGCGAGAACGCTACCGCACGACCACGAGATGCGGGCCAACATCATAGTACATGCACCATGCATGTGTCTGACTAGCAGTAATTCCTCGCCAGGTGACGGTGGTATCGCTTGGGCGGATTCATATCGACAGCAGGTCACAATGTTGTGAATGATCAGTGGAAGTCTTTCTTATTATAATAATTGACAATGAGAGCACAGTGACTTGCAACAAACTTTACACATAATTTCAAGCTTTTACGAAGCTTTTTATCCCTGACACCCTTCACAAAATGATGAAAGAAATAAAAGTTTATAGCGTACTACATTACCGTTGTACATGCAGTAAAACGGCAGCATCAGGCATGACGTTTTAATTTATTACTTCCTTACTATTTACTGTAATCACTACACAATTTCCAGACATATTCACATATACCACTGAACGTATCTGAAAAATTATGTCATTGTTGTTGAGCAGTGTGACAGACTCGAGCGCGAAATTCGCTACAGTTACAGGTGAACTATGTATAGAATATGTTAAATATATGTGACATGTCCATATTCTGACAAAGCTGTGGATGAAAAGCTCCTCCTAAACTTCTGGATCGACTTCAACGAAACTTGGCACGGATGTTGATGGCTATCTGGAAAGAAATACTGTGGGGGTTAAAAAGCACCAGCAGTTGTTGGAGTGTGGGTGATAACCTTGTGATGGTGGGAGATGGTGTGAAGGAGGGGGAAGGAGGAGGTGGGTACAGAGAGGGGGAGGATGAGATGGAGAAATATATGAGGAAGAGGAAGAGGAGGAGGAGGAGGAGGAGGAGGAGGAGGAAATGGACAGAGAAAGGGAAGAGGATGAGATAGATAGGGGGAAGAGGGGCAGAGATCGGAGGGCAGAGGAGGACAGAGAGACGAGGAGGGCGCAGCTGGCAGGAGAGCAAGATCCTCCGCAGTGACAGTTGGTAGTGATGACTGGGAACACCCATTTTTTGGAGATATATTTGGATCTTCCTACTCTAATCGTTGACAGCTTGCCACGTAGTACACTTCTCTTGGTGGCCAGGACGGGGTTTTTCAAATGATTGGCGCCAATGAGTGATACGCCCGCTAAATCCGCTGGGCAGAACAGATAATAGGATTGTGGAAAGGGCCAAAGGTTGAGGTCAGTTTCTCTGTCTAATTGTCATTCATTGTAATTCAATAACCTTTACAAGCAAAGCGGCACATAGCCAGACCTTTACAGAATGCAACAGTTTCACGGCTGAAGGCCTCCAAACAAGAAATCTTAACAAATCAACAAGATAAAAATCCAATTAAAATAGCGATAAAATCATTTTAAAAAACAAGCAGACGTATGCAAAGTGCAATACAAATGGCTGAGGGCCGCAATTAAATTTCAAAATTTTAGAATATATTACCATAGAGTGTTAAAGGCAGAAGGCCAGAATGTTTAACAACAAGAAATCTTAAAATCTACAAGATTAAAATGCTATTAAAGAGGCAAATCAAATAAATAAAGAAACGTATCACGGCTACGTGGAAAGCCTTAAGGCTAAGCAGATAGAACATACATATTCAAGGTGCAATACCAATGGCTGAAGGCCACAATTAAGTTTCAAATTTTAAAAGATTTTACCATAATCTTTTAAAAAATAATTTTCCAAAATTTTTAAGAAAATAAAAAAAAACCATAAGCCTTGAATTTAAAGTAGCTGACAACAGATAATTAAACACCGGTAGCACTCAGAAGCCTCCATGGAAGAACTATACTTGATCCGTCGGAACCCAACCAGGGGACAGCCACGTACCGACCGACACAACGACTTGCTTCCCGTCAATCAGTACATGAGAACTCAAACCGGAAGGGTTACACGCGTGATAATCCACAATGGAGCATGTATTATCTGTCAAAATTACACACCATGTTGGACAGCGACAACAGGTGAGGAAAGGACGCTGCCTGAAATTACGTTAGCGGCCAGGGCAGGTAACCGGAACACTAACGACCATTAGGCAGAAAATTCCGCGGTACACTTGAATTTGAAACACGGCAATATAGTTAACTTCACTCAAAAGAACACTGCCTGAATTTACGTCAGTGCCCAGGGCAGGTAACCAGAACACTAACGACCACAAGACAGAAAATTCCACTGGTGCACTCAAATTGTAGTCGACCAAAATAGTTAATTGCACCGCATGGCGGCTAAATTTCAGCAGTAGAAACACTCGGTGTTGCTCACAGGAAAACCTCCCCAACAGCAAACCACCAAAAAGAACCACCACAACAGCAATGGACGTGGCTTGGGTAGTTGACACCACTTCTCAACTTTGACGTCCTGGGTCGGTGAACCACGAAGCTCTTAGCGAGGGGACAGCTCCACAGCCGCTCCGACACTGCGCAGTGGCTGCCAGCGGCCCCAGCCGACTGCACCGCGCGGAGATAACTTCCCTGGTCCGCAACAGCCGACCGACTGCTTCCAGACCCTCTAGCCGGAAACTGTATTCCCCAAACCAAACATGGTACACGGCGCAAATATCGATACACATCACTGCTGCCACACGTATAAGGAAGAAGAACTACGACGTAACCGCAAGGGCGGGAAACCAAACGCAGGTAGACAGACAAGTTCACGAAACCGCGTAGTTGGGAGTGAGCACGGCTCAATGAGGATCTTACTTTGCACAGTTCCGTTCTTGGTTTGGATGGAGTCATATGCAAGATGTTACTGGTTTTCATAAATCATTTCCTGGATTTCAGTGTCGTTAAGCTGGTTAAATCAGTTCTAAGACCGGAAAATGGTAGGGGCGTACCATGTCTGTGTAGGCTTGGTGGTCAATTTGGAAATTTTTGGTAAGTTCTTTTGGGACCAAACTGCCGAGGTCATTGGTCCCTAAGCTTACACACTACTTAATCTAACTTACACTAAGGACAACACACACACACGCACCCATGCCCGAGAGAGGCCTCGAACCTCCGAAGGGGGAAATCCCGCGAACTGTGACAAGACGCCTAGACCCCGCGGCTACCCCGCGCAGCTTGGTGGTCAGGTTTATTTTTTCTACACTGGCAGCGACCTCTTGATGAATGTGTGTGTAGGGGAGAGTGAGGGAGAGGAAGCTAATATATCTTAGCAAGTAGTGTAGGTCCCATGCATTCAGTAATAACCCTGCATTTCTCACTGTGTCACTTTACGACGTTCTTGGTGAGGACAAACCCCTACTGGAGGTGGCGTGCGTATTCTGCCACGGAATAGCGGATTGGTAATGCCGTTGCTCCTAAATTTTGTGGGTGACTCTGGACTACCTGTTACCTTCCTAAGGTTGTTATTTCTCACTTCCATTTGCAGCCTCGTATTTCATTCTTTCCTGTAACACAAAAAGCCTTATTCGGAATAGAAGACGAAGTATAAAGTCAAGGGAGATGGCGGTAGTATCGAGTGTACAAGGTATAAAAGGGCAGCGCGTTCGCGGAGCTGTCATGTGTACTCAGGCGATTCACGCAAAAAGGTTTCCGACGTGATTCTGGCAGCACGGCGGCAATGAACAGACTTTGAACGCGGGGTTGTAGTTGGAGCTGAAGGCATGGGACATTCCATTTCGGAAAGCGTTAGCGAATTTAATATTACGAGATCCACAGTGTGACGAGAATACAAAATTTCAGGCATTACCTGTCACCAGCGGCAACGCAGTCGCCGACGCTTTCGCTTAACGACCGAGAGAAGTGGCGTATACGTAGAGTTTTCAGTGCACCAGCAACGCCGTGTGAAATAACCGCAGAAGTCAGCGTCGGTCCTACGACGAACGTATCCGTTAGGATAGTGCGATCAAATTTGGCCTTGATGGGCTACGGCAGTAGACGACCGAAGTGAGTGCCTTTGCTAACAGCACGGTATCGCCTTTAGCGCTTCTCCTGGGCTCGGTTGGACCCTAGACGACAGGAAAACCGTGGCCTGGTCAGATAGTCGCGATTTCAGTTGGTAAGAGCTGATGGTAGGGTTCAAGTGAGGCGCAGACACCAAAGAGTCATTGATCTGTCAACAAGGCACTGTGCAAGCTGGTGGTGGCTCTATAATGCTGTGGACTGTGTTTACATGGAATGGACTGGGTCCTCAGATCCAACTGAACCGATTATTCAGTGGAAACTTGGAGACTATTTGCAACCATTCATGGACTTCATGTTCGCAAACAGCGATGGAAATTACTTGGATGACAATGCGCCATGTCAGAACATTCTGAACGGTTCGTGCGAATGGTTTAGCCAGCAAGATCTCCTGCTATGGATTCCGTCGAACATTTAAGTGACGTAATCAAGAGGCCAGTTCTTGAACAAAATCCTGCGACGGCAACACTTTCGAATTATGGACTGCTATAGAGGCAGCATGACTCTATTTTTGCAAGGGACTTGCAACCTCTTGCTGAGTCCATGCCACGTCGCTTGACTACGGCGGGCAGAAAAAGATCCGACACGACGTTAGGAGATATTCCATGACAAGTGAAGTATAAAACCAAAAATGTAAACAGTAAAATATGCTAGCTGTACGCGCCATTATTACAATGCAGTGTTACAACCATTTCTCTAGACAGAAGCTATCATTTAGAATAAGCGTTTGTTGAACTCCAAAATCCCTCGTTCGGAGTATCAATAATGCTATTGGAATTTTACTATTTTTTCATGCTCTACCTTAATTATAAAAGCT
Organism: Schistocerca nitens; assembly: GCF_023898315.1. NCBI lineage: Eukaryota > Metazoa > Arthropoda > Insecta > Orthoptera > Acrididae > Schistocerca > Schistocerca nitens. The sequence continues at coordinate 45,486,515 of NC_064625.1, forward strand.
GCACTTTAACTACTTTCTCAAGGTGCTATGTACATGCCAAATACTAATGGTGTGTGCTTGTGAAAACTGGTTGATTCATTATAGGCAGCACGTGGTATACATTATTTACTAAAATACTCGTAAAGAAATGTAAATGTCATAAGGCACTGTTGGTAGGATATCCCCGAGTGGTTTGAGCTGCCTGTCGTAATGGATGTCCTTCTTTCGCGGATATTGGTCCCCTTTCTTTGTGGACATGTGAGAATTGTGTCGTTTGCACATTTGTGGAGTATAGGTGAGTGTAATGAATGTTTGTATATTGTACTGTTATGTTTGTGTTGGATGATGATGATGATGATGATGATGATGATGATGAGGGGAGGAGGAGAGAAGGTAGTGGACGAAACTCGGTCCCAGCATATAGCCTACTAAACGGGAAGAGCACCAAGGAAGTCGTCAAGCTTAACATTCCCATCCGATGGGCGGATTACCATCAGCAGTGTCACTTCACGAGACATTGCGGTGAGGTTTAGTATTTAATCCAGGGCATTAGCGCAAAGTCTCGTGACCAGGAACTTTGTCGGCCAAATTGTGGCAGTGAAAATTTCATCCATCACCAGGATTCGGGCCACCTTAGCTCCGAATCGATCGCCACCACACAGGACAGCGATTTGGCTACGGTGGCGGGTACTGTATTTGGTTTCCTGTCTACTGTGTCTCCGCTACCCTGGCTACAGAGGGGGCATCGGAGCCGACCGACCACCGTGTCATCCTCAATTTATACCGTTATTAGGATGCGGTTTGGAGGGGCGTGGACTCAACGCACGCTCTCCCGCCCTTCGTCGGAACTGGCGGCATTGGAGCCGCTACTGCTCTTTCATGTAGATCCTCAGATGACACCACGAGCCTGAGTGGACCAAGTCCTCCCACCATTGAAAAATCCCCAGTGGTACCGGAAATTAAACTCTGGTCCTCTGAATGGCAGCCTTCTACGCTGCCTACTCGGTTACGGAGGCCGACTGTATATTTTGTAGGTATTAGATGCGTTAGCATTATCAGTAAAGAAGTAAAGATATCGATTCTTATATGAGTGACATCGTATCGTTTATAATACCACATTCCAATGAACGGTCACCCCATGGCACCCTTCGCCATCACTAGAAAATCTATTTTTGTACCAACTGTAGCCGGTATGGAGGCATGTGTAAACATTTTCTGAAAAGCTCCCACACTGTCGTATTTGGCAACGGAAATTCAAGACTTGCTTTCCGAACTGACTTCTTAGGACTACGCGGTCAACATCCTCTTCAGACACTTTTGCTTGTCCCGTGCTTTTCCCTTTGCACACACATCCGGTCGTTTCGAAGTGACTGTACCATCGGCGGATGTTTTTGCCACATGGGGGAATCATAGTCAAACTTGAAACGGAACTCACATTGCACTGAAATTACAGATTCACTCTTGGCAAACAGCAGAACACATAACGCTTTATGCTAAGGAGTCATCATTTTGCGCCGGCCGAAGTGGCCGTGCCGTTAAAGGCGCTGCAGTCTGGAACCGCAAGACCGCTACGGTCGCAGGTTCGAATCCTGCCTCGGGTATGGATGTTTGTGATGTCCTTAGGTTAGTTAGGTTTAACTAGTCCTAAGTTCTAGGGGACTAATGACCTCAGCAGTTGAGTCCCATAGTACTCAGAGCCATTTGAACCATCATCATTTTGCGTGTGTTGCGTTGCAAGCGGGAAAGCAACAAAGCCGTATTTGCGCCTGCGCTTGTCTCAAACTGAATTACTCTTTTAATTGTGTTATCGAACCACTTCACTACAACGTTTAGATTTGAGACTGGGACATTCTTTTACGGACACCTTGCACTTTGAACGTTTTTGGAGTTCGATATCGGCTTCGTTCGCTGAGCAGTCGTAAACGATTACTATGAGGTTATATTTCTTCAGGCACTTCTACAAGTGATAAACTTTTCTGTTGTGGTGGCGGGTCTAGCCGAGAGGGGTGTCTCATACTGGCCGACCGGTTACTGCTCGCATTACCGTTCACGTCTGCATCCAGAGTGCACGCGAGCCGGTGTTCCTCCTCGCATTGACGCTTGCGTTCCGCGCATTCCTTCCCCCAGCTGCCTTCATGCGTGCCGAGATTAATCTCGTCTTCGCTGTCCCTTTATGGTCGCTCGGTTGGTTGCTGCGGCGTGTAACGTGCTCCTCGCAGGAAACTGGTTTTCGAAGTTTTGTAAGTAGTGAGGCAACAGACGTCTTTCTTCAAGCGTCTGCCAGTGCGGGTCACTAGGTTTTTGTACGGCACTTTCACTCTACTGCATCGAAGCGTTCTGCAATTGCGTGCACATTCTCAATTAGTCCACCTCTCAGTCGACCCAGACGGAACAATATTGCAACATGGCCGCAAATGTTTTCTGAGCTGCACCCTTACATCTCTCATACGTACTCCGCAGGCTACCATACGGTCCATGTCTGGCCATTCCTTTCACTGTGCCGCTCGATAATGGATTGAAGGTAAACCACTGTCTGTGTCATTGGTCCCCAACCTGGGTCTGATTAACCCCTGATGGGTAAAATGAAATTTTCGGAGAAGTAAAAACAACTGATTCAGTTATGTTTCAGTCATGATACTAAATTATTTTTAAGAATCATCACTATAAAAATGGTTCAAATGGCTCTGAGCACTATGGGACTCAACTGCTGTGGTTATCAGTCACCTAGAATTTAGAACTACTTAAACCTAACTAACCTAAGGACATCACACACATCCATGCCCGAGGCAGGATTCGAACCTGCGACTGTAGCAGTCCCACGGTTCCGGACTGCGCGCCTAGAACCGCGAGACCACCGCGGCCGGCAATCATCACTATAATCACTATCGTAAGACTGCAATACTGATCACAGGAGCCGCGCGGGATTAGCCGAGCGGTCTGGGGCGCTGCAGTCATGGACTGTGCGGCTTGTCCCGGCGGAGGTTCGAGTCCTCCCTCGGGCATGGGTGCGTGTGTTTGTCCTTAGGATAATTTAGGTTAAGTAGTGTGTACGATTAGGGACTGATGACCTTAGCAGTTAAGTCCCATAAGATTTCACACACTTTTTTTTGTGATCACAGGAGTTACTGCTAATTGCATTTTTTTTTTCAAGTACTAGCATTAACGCAATGCGGATTACAGCTTCTAAAAGTAATGTATGATCATGTTCCTCACATAGTCCGTATGTTACATACGTACTGCAGCTCGTGGTCGTGCGGTAGCGTTCTCGCTTCACGCGCCCAGGTTCCCGGGTTCGATTCCCGGCGGGGTCAGGGATTTTCTCTGCCTCGTGATGATTGGGTGTTGTGTGATGTCCTCAGGTTAGTTAGGTTTAATTAGTTCTACGTTCTAGGGGACTGCTGGCAATAGATGTTAAGTCTCATAGTGCTCAGAGCCATTTGAACCATTTTGTACTTTATACCATGCATCTCTGGCAGTAAAATCGAGGCTTGTACAAGATGCAACGGGTATAAGACCAGATATCTGTATATGTTGTACTTTAATATGTACACATTTCAGTGTGTTGATCGTTTTTCCTCTGCATCGCACAGGCCTTCCACAAACAAGTCACAAACTTTACGACCTGAGGTTTTCTGCATGGCCGTACCTGCACCAAGTGGACTACGCCTTTCAGGATAGACTAACCGTTCTGCGTCCATGTCCCCACATTTCAACACCTGACTTGCTGTCCAGGGGAAAATAAACATTAATTGCTTGTCTCGCTACATGTGCTTGGAGGTACTAACCGACCTAAAATCATATGATTCTTGATAGCTACAATTATTAGTCGGTAAATGACGTAAATACCGATGTAATGTTGTTCAGTACACCGTCCTCAGTCACCAGTGGGAATACGTGTAGTTATACCCATTACATCCTGTAAGATCACATTCACCTGTGCTTAAATATTTCAGGAATATGCCTTCTCAAGCTGTAGATAGTTCCCACAAGAGATGAGAAATTCCTTCGTTGTTCACTTCGCCACAATAAAAGAACAAATTAACAGTGCAGCACAGCACAACGCAGCAGTATCTATATGAATGCTGCTACATTGCTGTAGGGCCTCCACAGTATTATATTAATGTTAGTGGCAGTGGTCAGCCTGAAGCCCGCCACTTACTGCCAGTAAAGAGTGCAACAGTCAAGTGACTGACAAATAGTGTATATGGTGCACACATTTAACTTGGTTGATTTTAAATGGCGTTTGCAGGGCGTGGGTAAAGTAAGTGTCACACTCAGGGAGGAGTGATACAAGAAGGCCTTCAGTGTGGATAGGTAGCTTTCTTTTTCTGGGAAGAAATCGTAGGTAGTACTCGAGATAGCTTAATCATTCTATACAAACAAAGTTCTTAGAAATACCCAGTACCATTGTCTGATTACTTCGTGGTTCAGTAAAACACCTACGCCGGCCGGAGTGGCCGAGTGGTTCTAGGCGCTACAGCCTGGAAACGCGCGACCGCTACGGTCTCAGGTTCGAATCCTGCCTCGGGCATGGATGTGTGTGATGTCCTTAGGTTAGTTAGGTTTAAGTAGTTCTAAGTTCTAGGGGACTGATGACCTCAGATGTTAAGTCCCATAGTGCTCAGAGCCATCTAAATCACCTACAAAAACTAAATATATCTTATATTTAGTCATCTTAAAAATAAAAGCGTTTAAAAACTATTCCTCATTTTAAAGACTAGTTAGACGATGATGACGATGAAGGGAGAGGGGGGAGGTACTGTCTGTGAGCGATGATGATGATGATGATGATGATGATGATGATGATGATGATGATAATAATGGTGGGAGGGGGGAGATATTACCTGTGATTGCCCTCAGGAAGGTTGAGAACCACTGGTCTACATGCTTCTATGGATCCCTGGTTTTCATATATTTATCATCGCAGCCCTTACGCGAGGACCATGTTGGTGGCAGTACGATCGTTCTACAGGCTGTCACCTATGCCGGTTTCCTGAACCTTTCTCAGTAGTTTCGGGAGAAGAAAGTCTTCATTCCCCCGAAATTCCAGGTAACAAATCTAGCAGCACAACTCTGAACTGCTTCTGTATCTCCCTTTAATCCGACCTGGAGGGTGGGAGGGGGGGGGGGGTATCCCAAATAATAGAGCAGTGATACTCAAAAATGTGTCGCGCAAGTGTTCTGCATTGATCTTCTTTATAGATGAGCTACAGTTTCGAAGAAACTTTCCAATAAACCGAAGTGGACCATTCGCCTTCCCTACAACTGATCTTACGTGCTTTTTCCATTACCTGTCGCTTTACAAATGGTTCTGAAGACTGTGGGACTTAACATCTGAGGTCATCAGTCCCCTAGAACTTAGAGCTACTGAAACCTAACCAACCTAAGGACATCACACACATCCATGCCCGAGGTAGGATTCGAACCTGCGACCGTAGCGGTCGCACGGTTCCAAACTGAAGCGCCTAGAACCGCTCGGCCACATCCGCCGGCCTGTCGCTTTACAGCTTACTCCTAGATACACTGTGATCAAAAGTATTCGGACATATGGCTGAAAATTACTTACAAGTTCGTGGCGCCCTCCATCGGTAATGCTGGAATTCAGTATGGTGTTGCCCCATCCTTAGCCTTGATGACAGATTCCACTCTCTCTGTCATGTGCTGGAAGGTTTCTTGGGGAATGGCAGCCTATTCTTCACGAAGTGTTGCTCTGAGTTGAGGTATCGATGTCGGTCGGTCAGACCTGGCACAAAGTCGGCATTCCGAAACATCCCAAAGGTGTTCTATAGGATTCAGGTCAGGAGTCTGTGCAGACCAATCCATTACATGGACATTATTGTCGTGTAACCACTCCATCACAGGCCGTGCATTATGAACAGGTGCTCGATCAAGTTGAAAGATGCAATCGTCATCCCCGAATTATTCTTTAGCAGTGGGAAGCAAGAAGGCGCTTAAAACGTCAATGTAGCCCTGTGCTGTGATAGTGCAAGGGGTGCAAGCCCCTCCATGAAAAACGCGACCACACCGTAACACCACCGCCTCCGAATTTTACTGTTGGAACTAAACACGCTGCAGATGACGTTCACTGGGTATCCGCCATACCCACACCCTGCTATCGGATCGCCACATTGTGTACCGTGATTCTTCACACAACGTTTTTCCACTGTTCAACTTTCCAATGTATACACTCCTGACACCATGCGAGGCATCGTTTGGCATTTATTGGCGTGATGTGTGGCTTATGAGCAGCCGATCGACCATGAAATCCAAATTTTCCCACCTCCCGCCTAACTGTCATAGTGCAGTTTGGAATTCCTATGTGATGGTCTGGATAGATGTATGTCTATTACACATTACGACCCTCTTCAACTGTCGGCGGTCTCTTTCACTCAACAGATGATGTCGGCCTGTACGCTTTTGTGCCGTACGTGTCCCTTCACGTTTCCACTTCACTATCACAACGGAAACAGTGGAGCTAGGGATGCTTAGGAGTGTGGAAATCTCGCGTACAGACGTATGACACAAGTGACACCCAATTACCTGACCACGTTCGAAGTCCGTGAGATCTTCGGAGCACCTCATTCTGCTCTCTCACGATGTCTAATGGCTACTGAGGTCGCTGACATGGAGTACCTGGCAGTAGGGGACTGCGCAATGCACCTAATATGAAAAACGTATGATTTTGGGGGTGCCCGTATACTTTTGGTCACATCCACTAATACTTCATTCGAACATTACAAGATTGTTTCTCCTATTCATCTTAGGTAACGCATATTTTTCCACATTTAGAGCAAGCTGACATTGATCACACCAAATAGAAATTCTGCCCAAGTCGTCTTGTATCCTTCAGTCACTCAACGACAACGATTTCCCGTACACCACACCGTCATCAGCAAACAGATTGCTGTTCACCCTGTCCATTAGATCGTTTATTATATAGATATCAAGTACTGTCCAGTCACACTTCCCAGGGGCACTCCTGACCATACCTTCGTATCCGATGATAAAGAAGGTGTGAAAAGGACCCCTCTTGTTCTCTCTCTCTATCCTAATCTATACATAACACTAAATTAATGTCACCGCCGCGTTGTGCTGCTGTATATGAAGGCTAATCTCAAGAACGACTGTAGAAATTTTGATGGGGTGTCACTAATTGACAGACTGATGCATAAGGGACGTTTGTGTGTATAACTGCGCCAGGCAAGTCATCCGACCGTAGATACTCAGTACTACCCTGCGAAGCTCGGCAGGTAGCTGGCCGCGCGGGGTTAGCCGAGCGGTCTTGGGCGCTGTAGTCATGGACTGTGCGGCTGGTCCCGGCGAAGGTTCGAGTCCTCCCTCTGGGTGGCCAAGCGGTTCTAGGCGCTTCAGTCTGGAACCGCGCGACCGCTACGGTCGCAGGTTCGAATCCTGCCTCGGGCATGGATGTGTGTGTCAGGTTAGTTACGTTTAAATAGTTCTAAGTTCTAGGGGACTGATGACCTCAGATGTTAAGTCCCATAGTGCTCAGAGCCATTTTTGAACCTCCCTCGGGCATGGGTGTGTGTGTTTGTCCTTAGGATAATTTAGGTTAAGTAGTGTGTAAGCTTAGGGACTGCTGACTTAGCAGTTAAGTCACATAACATTTCACACACATTTGAACATTAACAGCAGGTCGCTAGTTTACGTATCCTTATAAAATGCAGCAATCAGACGCGTAAAGTAGCTGTTGTATCAGAACAGCAGGTGGGAAATTCCTCTCACCTCTTCCCTATCACCTAGCCTGTGCTCTGTTTCTTGCAATACGGAACTACGGCTTACAATTGTTTACAAAATGACGAGATAGATTGTGCAGTGATACTTCTACCCGTCATAATTCTTGAAACGAAGCTATTGCTGCACATCTTTGAAGTAACTCTTGGAATATGACAAGAATCCTTGTGGAAGATAGTACGCCGGCCGCGGTGGTCTCGCGTTTCTAGGCGCTCAGTCCGGAACCGCGCGACTGCTACGGTCGTAGGTTCGAATCCTGCCTCGGGCATGGATGTGTGTGATGTCCTTAGGTTAGTTAGGTTTAAGTAGTTCTAAGTTCTAGGGGACTGATGACCGCAGATGTTAAGTCCCATAGTGCTCAGAGCCATTTGAACCATTTGAAGATAGCATCTTTGAATAGTAAAACTTGTAAACTTTTATGTTGAGAAGTGTGTAGTACTGTCACGTGCATCTCACTACGGTTGCATACAGCAGATATATTCGCCTACATACGTAGTAAGTCCAGCTTCCACACACTGTAGCAGCTTCCACATACTGTAGCAGCTTCCACATACTGTAGAAAAGTGTGTAAATGTTGTCAGCGCTTAAATGTCGCTGACGTTTTTGCATCAGCGCGAGACGATACATAACGTCCCTGCCTCAGTGCTGACTATCAAATAGATGACACATGTGTTACATGCGAATTCAGCGATGCAGTAGTGTGTTAATGTACCTGATAATATGACCATTGAAACACGTAGTGATATTAAAAATAAAAATGAATGTGACTGAAACTGTATACCAATGATTGATAAATATTGTGTCAACAGCCTTGCAAGTCTCCCTGTCAACCTGTTTGCATTCGGAAATACGACGGTTCAAATCTCCGTCTGTCCATTCAGATTTAGTTTTTCCGTGATTTCCCTAAATGAGTCCATACAAATGTCAGGACGGTTCCTTTGAAAGGCACGGCCTATTTCCCGCCCCATCCCTGGATCAATTCGATCTTGTGCACCGTCGCTAGTGACCTCGTTGTCTATGGGACTTTAAAGCCTAATCTTCCTTCCTTCCACTGTAACACAAGGCACGCCTAAAAAAATTTTTTTTTGGAAAAAGGGCCAAATGTTCTCTGAAATTATTTGCCTAAAAGAAAGAAAAGAAATAGATTACAGAAGCATTTGACAAACCTTTGAATGATGCTGGAAATCACATACCCCAAACGACGCATTCAAGATGTTTCTCCAGTCTGTTTTATTTCTTACTTTTAGACGAATCATTGCACAAAACATTTGAAAAAATTTTGTTTCAAATCTTTGTATTTGCAAGTTTTCTTCGGGAAGCATGAACTATAATATACTACTGGCCATTAAGATTGCTACACCAAGAACAAATGCAGATGATAAGCGGGTATTCATTGGACATTTATATTATACTAGAACTGACATGTGAATACAATTTCGCGCAATTTGGGTGCATAGATCTTGAGAAATCAGTACCCAGAACAACCACCTCTGGCCTTGATACGCCAGGGCATTGAGTCAAACAGAGCTTGGATGGCGTGTACAGGTACAGCTGTCCATGCAGCTTCAACACGATACCATAGTTCATCAAGAGTAGTGACTGGCGTATTGTGACGAGCCAGTTGCTCGGCCACCATTGACCAGACGTTTTCAATTGGTGAGAGATCGGGAGAATGTGCTGGCCAGGGCAGCATTCGAACATTTTCTGTATTCAGAAAGGCCCGTACACGACCTGCAACATTTGGTCGTGCATTATCATGCTGAAAAGTAGGATCGTAACACATCTGAAATGTAACGTCCACTGTCCAAAGTGCCGTCAATGCGAACAAGAGGCGACCGAGACGTGTAACCAATGGCACCCCATACCATCACGCCGGGTGATACGCCAGTATGGCGATAACGAGTACAGGCTTTCAGTTTGCGTTCACCGCGATGTCGCCAAACACGGATGCGACCATCATGATGCTGTAAACAGAACCTGGATTCATCCGAAAAATGAGGTTTTGCCATTCGTGCACCCAGGTTCGTCGTTGAGTACACCATCGCAGGCGCTCCTGTCTGTGATGCACCGTCAAGGGTAACCGCAGCCATGGTCTCCGAGCTGATGATAGTCCATGCTGCTGCAAACGTCGTCGAACTGTTCGTGCAGATGGTTGTTGTCTTGCGAACGTCCCCATCTGTTGACTCAGGGATCGAGACGCGGCTGAACGATCCGTTACAGCCATGCGGATAAGATGCCTGTCATCTCGACTGCTAGTGATACGAGGCCATTGGGATCCAGCACGGCGTTCCGTATGACCCTCCTGAACCCACCGATTCCATACTCTGCTAACAGTCATTGGCTCTCGACCAACGCGAGCAGCAATGTCGCGATACGATAAACCGCAATCGCGATAGGCTATAATCCGACCTTTATCAAAGTCGGAAACGTGATGCTACGCATTTCTCCTCGTTACACCAGGCATCACAACAACATTTCAACAGGCAACGCCGGTCAATTGCTGTTTGTGTATGAGAAATCGGATGGAAATTTTCCTCATGTCAGCACGTTGTAGGTGTCGCCACCGGCGCCAACCTTGTGTGAATACTCTGAAAAGCTAATCATTTGCATATCACAGCATCTTCTTCCTGTCGGTTAAATTTCACGTCTGTAGCACGTCATCTTCATGGTGTAGCAATTTTAATGGATTGTAGTGTATATTTAAATGTGTATCGGTACTGCGTCATTATTGAGGCTATACAGATCAAGAGAAAGCAGCGAAGTATCAATTTATTGTCATCCGACTGCAAACTTAAAATTAGAACATTCTCGAAAGTCTTAGAATTCCCTTGACTGATGGCTTGTCAGTATCAGTGTGGGTTACAGGCGAATTTTCTCGAGATTCTCGATTCCCGGGACCGACGAACTGTCTATACACGTAATTATGGACGGAACCCTTAGAGCGCAAGTCCTACTCACACTTGACCAGTTTACCGGGGGCATTCGGAAACTAAGGTCAAAGTCTTAAAAGTTTTATTTTCAACATTTAGCTACACCTTGCAGCTACCTCTCTGTGTTATCGCCGCTCCGACTTAGATTTTTGTCTTAGTGTCGTAGAAAATTTACAGTGCCCTGGTCGTAGAAAACAGCCTCCTGTGCTTTCCGCCAGTTCTCTACGCTGGTCTGCAGCTCATTGTCTGCGCCGAAATGTTGTCTTCATAGTCAGCGGTTCATGTGAGCAGAGATGAAACACTGGGGTGAGCCAATTACGGGCTGTATTGTGGGTGGTCAAACACTTGCCATTGAAAACGCTGCAGCAGTATCTTCATTACCCCTGTAGAGTGTGGTCGAGAATTGTCGTGAAGAAGGGAACGCATGACAGTTACGTTACGCGGGTTGCGCTAAATCAGGCAAAACCCTCCCCAGGACTTCGCACTTGGCGGGAGATATTATTCTCAATTCATCTTTACGTGCTGAGTGTGCGCTTAGAACTGAAAAAAGCGACGTGACGCGATCGACGGATATACTGGAGACACTGCCCAACGCTTCTGTGCAAAGCGTCAGCGTATTTTCACTTTGGTTTCCATTTAGCGCCCGACTGGACTCCGAATAGCCCTTGTATTTCAATATTAAAGAAATAATTCCACAAATTTTGTACCAGTGTAACTTTTTACGCACAAAAAGCTAGGCACTGCTGCAATTTATGACATTTCACTTACATAGCTGGCAGCAGCGGATCGTGAAATAGGTCAGTTTTCCCTCAGATCACTACTTAATCCTGTGATTGCTGACACTGGAACCATACGAACTTTCCCTCGCCGATGTGATTCGAATTGAATGTGTGTGGTGGGCACGACTTGGACTTCAAACAGACGTAAATAGAAAAACGCAACTCTCAGACCCTTTCAAAAAAATTGAGTTCGGAATGTTTCGACCTACTTATATACTCATAGCTCATATGTAAGGAGTCCGCAGTCGAACAAGTAAGCACTTTGATTCACAAGCTCGAGGTCTCTGGATCGAATCTCGCTACCGCCACAACTCTTTTTGCCAACTTTCTGCATCAGTATCCGGTGCTATGCTTGGATATAAGTGATACGCTGCGAAATTGAGTGACGACCGAGGACCGTTCATGTATGTAAACCGAGTCTGTTTGCAATAGACACACTGAAATAAACCATGGACATGCAAAAATACGGTGTTCCTTACATCTGCTGTATGCCGCGATAATTATTGTTTTCCATGTTTCTACGATCACTATCATCCTGATTCGTATGGTGTTCCGTAGGTGACACATTGTACTTGTTGCAAATGTAGATACAATAGTATAAGTAAAATGACTACTGACTTGATTGAAAGTGCTCGTACATCGTTTTTTTTTTTTTTAATTTCCTGTCTCCTTAAGCAAAAACTTGTCCCTTTTTTCCAGGGTAAAGATTAGGAAAAGTAATAATGAATGATTACATAGTGATATTTTGCAGCGTCATAATAAACCTGTTCCTAGAATTACGTGGAAACGTAGAAAAAAAAACTACCGCCAGCGAGATTCGGTCCGGAGACCTCAAGCTTTTGAGTATAAACGCTTGCTCGCCTTTTTTTATCATCTCATTTTGTTCGTAATTTTTCGTTGCATTCGTTCGTGGGCGGGCGTCCCATGACACCCGTTCAAGTTCATAGTTGATCGATTCATTCAGTTGTTTATTATTATTATTATTATTATTGTTGTTGTTGCAGAGGGCAGCTAACCCTCTGACTGAACATGCTTAGCTACCGTGCTGGATATTTTCAAACTCTATTTTTCTCGAAAAATGTTGAGAATTACGTCTTCCTGTTTCCATATGTTAAAGTCCTAGGCGCGCTCCACATACATTGTCAATACGAATCAAATTTCTGAGGGGAACTTGGTACGGTCCCCTAGTGAGAGCCGCATGGCAGAGCGCACGTCCGTGAGCGATCGGGCCGCTCCGCGCTCATCGCCCGCCGTGCTGGCCACGTTGTGGCGCTGAGTCCCAGTCATCGCACGCTCTTCTGCACTTATTTTCACCTACAAGTAAGTTCTTGGAGTAGAGAGTAATTTGAATATTCTTTATTGTTGAAGGCTCTAAAACCAGGTAGTATTACAAAGAAGCGCCGGCTGCTGTGGCCGAGCGGTTCTAAGCGCTTCAGTCCGTACCGCGCTGCTGCTGCGGTCGCAGGTTCGAATCCTGCCTCGGGCATGGATGTGTGTGGTGTCCTTAGGTTACTTAGGTTTAAGTAGTTCTAAGTTCTAGGGGACTGATAACCTCAGATGTTAAGTCCCATAGTGCTTAGAGCCATTTGAACCATTTGAATCACAAAGAAGCACATTTCAGAATCACATTGTATGTAGCAATAAAGCGTTTCCTATCGCAGTTTGTTCTTACCGCGCATGATGCACCTTATTACAGGTCCGTGCTATTTTACTGACAATTCAACGGTACTTTGAAAGTGCCTTTCTCGAAGCCGCAACACATTTTCGCTGCCTTATCGACGACCTACCGATGCTTTCCTTTCTTAGTGGTATGCCTAATGTCTTACGATGAATTTCGGTGACTGAAATATTCTTCCCGGCATAATCCTTACAAATAAAGTGGGAATTTAGCACATACATGTCTAAGGAGTGGAAAAAGAGTTTTTTTTTTTTGTGCCATTTCAGTACTGTGCGAAAACGTTCCGTTTAGCGACGTAGAATGTCGTTGTAATCCACCACACATTTTTGTTTAAATTTTTTTATTAATTTGGAGGTTTTGGCGTACATTTCTTGTTCATGCGACCTGTACCTACTGCATTTGTTGTTCTTTCTTGCAAGTAGCGAAAGAAAGGCGGACTTATGTACAGCTGTACACATACAGCGTGTGTTTTTTATGTACCCAACCCGGGTACGCACGGGTACCATTAAGAGTCTACGGCGGACGACTTGACGGCGTAGCATATTTTGTTTGGGAGCCACGAATAGAAATCAGAGAACAACGATAAGTGAGTGAATATCATCAGTTTCATGTAACGTACGCGATGTAAGCAGCTCATGCCAGGAAAATTGTCTGGTGGCATGAATGTTGTGTGTTCCACATTGAATTGGCGTTTGCAGCGACGTCTTACGGCTGTGACCGAGCACATCGTGACGTTAACTACACTCCCGGAAAAGAAATTAGTACACGCTTTTAGAGGTTTCCAGTTCACTCAAGATTTATCGTTGCAGCGATGCATATGTAGTCGACCAAATCATTATATTTGCAGCTCAACAACACAAGCGGTTCTGAAGTCCCAAGTACCGACCCATGCTGAAACATCCACATTAGTACGTCGTGTAGTCTGCGTGGGCGGCAATGACTCGTCATCCAGTCGATCGTACAGATGGTGCTTGATTTGGGGGAGGCCACCAAACAGCGACGTCATCGGTCCCATCGGTTTAGGGAAGGATGGGGAAGGAAGACGGCCGTGCCTTTCAAAGGAACCGTCCCGGCATTTGCTTGAAGCGATATACGAAAATCAAGGAAAACCTAACTCACGATGCCCGGACGCGGGTTTGAACCGTCGTCCTCCTGAATGCGAGTCTGATGTGCTAACCACTGTGCCATCGGTGTACAGGTGGTGAATGCTGTCCTGGGATATGTTATGCCACGCCTGCTCGACTTGTTCACATAGTTTGTCAGAGTTGTTGGTTGACTAGTTGCACGAGTCATTTGTCGTCCCAATCCACATGTGCCCAATTGGTGACAAGTCCGGAGATTGTGTTGGCCAAGGAAGTTGCTGTGCGTCTTGCAGAGCACGTTGATTTCATGGGCAGTGTGTGAGCGAGCATGTTCCCAGCGCTGATCAGCGTCCCCTCCAGAAACACCAAAAATGAACGAGAGTTGTATCTTATCCCAGACCATAAGGCCTGGGGTCGTACCATAGTGACGTTGAGGAACGCACTCTACGAGGCAGCATTCACCAGGCCTACGTAGTACCCGCAAACAACCATCATTTGCGTGCAGGCAGATTCTCTGAAGACCACAGCGCGTCATTCCAAGTGATCCTCTGACGGCGTCTGTGCTGCGTGGAGTCCAGAACCTCGACTGCCGGTGACCACTGATACCAGCATCGTTGCACAACTGACGCAGCACATTCAACTTGTCTGACAATTCTCCGAAAGGCCGATCCGCCCCTCGGAAGGCCACGATTTGACCCTTAATAAACTCACTCAGTTGTCGGTAGAAAGCACGAGAGCGTTTCTTTGGCATGGTTACATGATTGCTTCACACGTTTGCGTCGCACTGAGCATTCTGGCTGTCAGCGTTCCCTATGAAAGGGTAGACACAGATGGCGCTCTGGCAGCTACTGCACTACGCTATCTGTTGGCGGACGACGTTGAAAACATTATCAGCACATCTGCTATCACCCTGGTGGCATGTCCCGTCATCGAATCAAAGTCGACGTAGTCTTTCCAGGCGTACTAGTTTTTTTCCGGCAATGTGGTATGTTTACAATCAGTGTAAATATTGTATGGAATGGCGTGCGCGCGCGTTTGTGTGTGAGTGGGTGGGTGGGTGTGGGTGTCTGTGTGTGTGTGTGTGTGTGTGTGTGTGTGTGTGTGCGCGAGAGAGAGAGAGAGAGAGAGAGAGAGAGAGAGAGAGTGAGAGGAGGGGGCGGGGGGAGATGATGATTGGTTTTGTGGGGCGCTAAACTGCGCCGTCATCAGCGCCCGTACAAAGTCCCAATTTTTACACATTCCAATTTTTTTACTCCGTCCAATGTAGCCACTGTCACAAATGATGATGATGATGATGATGATTGGATAAGGACAACACAAACACCCAGACCCTGGGCAGAGAAAATCCCCAACCCGGCCGGGAATCAAACCCAGGACCCCGTGATCCAGAGGCAGCAACGCTAATCACTAGACCACGAGCTGTGAACAAGAGAGGGAGAGAGAGAGAGAGAGAGAGAGAAAGAGAGAGAGTTAGTATTTATCGGATGAGGTGACTCAAATAAAAGAAACAATCTGAAAAAACCATGCATGATCTACATGTGATGCACTGCTGAAACACTCTGCCACAATTCTTGGTAGTGGATTCGTTATGGCAGACGTAGCACGCACAGGATCTTGTCCACATCTAGATTTCATTTAAGGAAAGTGGAAAGCTAAAACTGCAGTCATCTGCTGCGCTGCTGCAAAACTGAACTGGCGATCGTGGCAGTCAGTCGCGATGATTAAATAACAAACAGTACTGAGAGGCGTTCCGCCTACGGCCCGTCAGCGTACGAAAGTCACGTTTATTGCCGAAGGCGTGGCATAGTAGCAGGCGCCGACCCTATTAACTTGGACGTTCTCTAGTGTCATGGGATGACATTTTCTAAGTTCCTGTCGCATAATTGCCTCGTTAACACTGGAGGCATGAGGACTGCGCACAGATATATGCTTGAGTAGCAACTTAGGAGTTAAGTATGTCTTAATTACTGTGATTGCTTTCAACCAATTAAATCTCTTTTGTTGCAAGATAAGACCTCACACTGGTTGGTTTGATACCGCATTTAATCACGTCTCCCTCTTCGTTTGGGTATGAAAATTCGGGAAAAAATCCATTGTGTAATTTCCCCTCAGTTTACTACTTAAGTTTCCTTAATCATGCTGATTAGATTCAAACAGTTAAATCTTGCTTTGCTGTACTTCACGCTAATCAGTGTGTCATCCCATTTGCCTGTTTCCCTCCGTACGTTTGACTACGAGAAATGGGACATAATCCATTTATACCCTCTAGGAGATCTTGCTTTTGTTCCATTCAAAAATTTGGTCAAAAAAGAATGGTTTTAAGTTTCACCGACTCGGGGTCATTAGAGAAAGAGAAGTTGATTGATGATCAAGGATAGTGGAAGGAAGTGGGCAGTCAGTTTATCAAAGAATCAAGGGAAACATCGTTGCTTTCATCTGAGTTCTTATTTGGGCTAATGACGGAAAGCGTAGCTGAGGATGTTCGGACAAGGATTCTCCAAATGAGAATCCATTGTCGTAACCACAGCGACAACTTTTTTAAGCTGTGCCGAAGAACTTTTTCAGATGTCTTCGTCATTTTGTACCTTCCGACCAAGCCATAAAGTACGGCAGTGCTGTTTTTTTTCCGAGGTTCTACAGATTCGCCAAACCATAATGTAGAACGAGAGAAAGGAGAAATGAATTTGCACGGAATAGGCCCTGTTGCGGCTGCCGGCAGCGAATTGTGTGGAGATGAGGCTGGGGCCGCGTCATGTGCGGTCTGCCTATCGCTGACCTTCAGGCTGCCGGGTGAAAGTTTTCTGGGGCCACATTCTTCGGCATAGTGGAAAGCGGCGCGGGAACCAAATTCCGCGAGCGGTTGCGTGTCGCTGCCGTCCGGCGCTTAAGTCAAATGTTTGGGTGCGACCTCCTAGGACATGCCTCATAGGGTCGGGTGCAATTCATCGCAGTTTGTGACCACTTTAAAATTGTAGATAAGTACACTGAAGGAACTGGTACACCTGCCTAATATCGTGTAGAACTTCCGCGAGCACGAAGAACATGGGCTCGACTGATGTCTGAAGTAGTGCTGGAGGGAACTGACGTCATGAATCCTGCAAGGCTGCCCATAAATCCATAAGAGTACTAGTGGGTGGAGATCTCTTCTGAACAGTACGTTGCAAGGCATCCCAGATATGATCAATAATGTTTGGTGGCCAGCAGACTCAAAAGTGTGTTCCTGGTGTCGCTGTCCGCGCCCGCCAATCGCGGCTCCCATGCTCCTCTCTGGTAGCTGGTGTTCCCACTGCCGTCCGCGCTCGGCTCGGCTCGGCCGCTCTCTGGTGGCGCGCTCCTCATCTGTAGCGTCTGGTGCTCTGTACGCTGGCTGTTTCCTTGGTCTCCACTTCTGCTTCTTGCTGGGCGCTTCGTAACTGGTCTGCGGCGCGTCGGGTGTTTCGTTCGTGGTCCGAGCCCGTCAGGCGCGTCTCCAATGGATCCCTCTGATCGTTGGTGCTCCGATCGACGTCCGCACCCGACTGCTGGGGTCGTGGTCGTCATCTCAGGAGTGGCAGGACAAATCTGGCTGTTTTCTCGGTCCCCATATTTCTTGTGAAATCTTAATGTGTGTGGCGTTGAGTTTTCAGAAGTTCAAGAGCCAGATCCCAGGCCGTGCTGAGCTGGTATCAAGTGTGACGGTTAATGAGATTCTCCGTGATCTTGATTTCGATGGACTCTTTTATGACACTGTCTTTGGTCTGTGTGACAATATAGATGTCACTGTAGTTCATCAGGTGACCGAGCTCTAGACAGTATTGTGCTATGGCTGATTTGGTTGCCTGCCTGAGTCTGGGGTGCCTCTGGTGTTGTTTACACCTGATGTCCACAGTCCCGGTGGTCTGGCCGATGTATGACATCCCACACGCGCATGGTATGTTGTAGATGCCTGGCTTCCGTAACCCCAGGTCATCCTTTACATTCCCCAACATTGTCCCGCTTCCGTACAAGGCTACACTGCAGACAAATATCTTTAGAAAGGACTCCATAACACTAAATTTATGTTCGATGTTAACAAATTTCCCTTCGTCAGGAACGCTTTTCTTGCCATACGAAAGTTGTAACGTGGAATTTTGTAAATCGTAACATTTTTCGGTCGAAAATCCGCTTGTATGCGATGCCGTATTTTGACATCGCTTGTACATAATAAAATGGTGCGGTGTGGCCACTTATTATTTATTGTGGATGTTGCATTGTCGAACTATCTTGCAGGAATTGCTCACTTGTATTTCTTTGTAAATGAATTCCTGCAGTTATGAGAGAATTCGTTGGCTAAGAAGCAGCGTATCGGAGATTGTTAGACCCCAGGCAGGTAGAAGCGGCGGGCCAATGAACAAGCGTTACCGAACATATGACGGGGTCGAGCAGGTGAATCGAAGAAATGTTGTGCAACTTCCGCAACCTATTTCGGAAACAATTACAAGGACCACATTAACGTCATTCAATAGGATTTGACAGTCTCGCAAAATTTCATAAAGACAGCGTGTTTGCATTGAACTATTATTGAGCTTTATTTTCCACCAGCATTACGGTTTTAGTCGCAAGTCATTTAAAAAAGCCGGCTGGTGTGGCCGTGCGGTTCTAGGCGCGTCAGTTTGGAACCGCGTGACCGCTACGGTCGCAGGTTCGAATCCTGCCTCGGGCATGGATGTGTGTGATGTCCTTAGGTTAGTTAGGTTTAATTAGTTCTAAGTTCTAGGGGACTGATGACCACAGATGTTGAGTCCCATAGTGCTCAGAGCCATTTGAACCATTTTTTTTTCATTATAAAATGGAATGCTGACAAAAAAGAGATACAAACCATGCAAATTGTATGAACTCAACAGATTTTCATAGAATATCTTAAAACACGTATGCAAAGACTGCGTACTTAGCAGAGTGTGTGACGAGCGACCTTAATTGTCTTTCTTACGGTGAAGTTAATGCTTCCGGTTTGTACATACTTTGTATGTGGTTGGAAGTATATGCCCCAGGAAACTACATAGAATGCAGAAAACATTGGAATGTGATACGTCAAAGACATCTTGAAATTTTATGTTGATATTTCATGGTTTTCCACTGTCATGATAATAATTATGTTTTGATACTGATTTGTTCTACATTTTTTTCCATATTTTCGATAAAATCAATCTGCAAACAAAAATTTAACTTTTAAAACTGTTGGTTGGCGTGAAAACTTAAAAACGTGGTATTAGATTGGTTCTTGGGACGCATGTGTCACACCTCAACGATTCTGAAAATCAGAGAACTTTTGGTAGTCGAAGTGTATTGTTGGTCATAACGGAAGACAGTTTTTGACCTTTTTCGAATATATGTAAATTAAATTTAGCAACGATTAGACTGATATTGATTCGTTTTTGCTATAATCCTTCTCTTTCGCACCTGTACTGGTCTGTTTCCATACATAGTTCTCATTTCGTCACTAATGATGTAATTTAATAAATATCCCTGCCCTACCGGAGAAGTTGTGACAAGTGTAGCAATATCAGAAATGAGCTCCGTAAACTCCCTTTAAATCCGCCAGCGAGCCCTTTGACGTCGTCTCCGAAATTGCCGTCTCCGTATGCCCCTAGACCCAACTCTTTTGAGTCTCCACCGCTGCCCAGTTGCCACTTGCGTCTGTTGTCGCTCAGAAGGAAAGCGACTACACGAGTTCACAAGTATATCTGCGGACTCGCAGCATTTCCGCTACATACGCAACCTTTCTGAAAGAAAGTTCCGCCATTAGATTGTAAAATACTATTCATTTTCAGTCATGAAACCGGCTATCTAGTCATTGTCAAGTACAAGATGAAATCTTACCAAATATCCGGCGAACCTAAATTACATAAGCAACCATTAGGCATGATGATTTTTAATAGCGATATAACGCCCCGTCAGTTAGCAGCGAAAACTGTTCTCTTTATACACACTTTCTAGTCGGCGCTGACAAGTGAGTCTTTAACAACAGTTAAACTTGACACGACGATGAAGTGCAGTCTCTAAGTAGTAATTAATTATTACGGTCTCGAAAAATTTACAGAAACGAATAATAGGCTAAGCTCATAACTCGCTGTTAGTCCATAAAAGCAAGTTGGTATGACCTAAAGAATACAGAAAAAGCTCACTTTTAGGTCGCAGGCATATAACAGTGAAATTGTTCTGTGCCCAGTTTTCGTCTGACTTAGCACGTATGCTTTCTCACGGTAGAGAAGAAATAAACAAGAATACAACCATTTTGTTTGCTTTGGACGAAATATGTATGTTTTTCGTCTCAAGCTTCGACTACAGCATATAAGGTTGTGAAGAGCTGTCTGTTATTGACTTTAGACGACGTATGTTCTGTTGCGCCAGTACGGTTTCCGGTAGATGAACGCTTGTGTGGATTTGTATGTTAAATGAGGATATTTCACGAATGGCTGAAAAAGGCTTCGCTATCGTTTTGTGGGGCCTGTCCATCCCAATCATGTCCTTTCTGCTTCATCTCCTGAACTACAGCGATGTGCTAAAAACAATGAACTGTGGCTATCAAGACGAGAAATGCAGCAGAATGTTGTTTATCTGGTCTAGGTAGGACCAGATTATTGAAAACCCAGAAACTCAGAAAAAGGTGTTACATTTGTAGCGGAGTGATAGGTGAGTGCAAAGACAGGTTCATTTTAACAGAATCTTCTGTCGGTTCTTGGTAGAACAACATTATAATAAATGAAAAGCACCAGTTTGCTTTTGTTCCACAATATTGTAGAACAAAAGCAAACTGGTGCTTTTCATTTGTTATAAACACAGGTTCATTTCTTGGCTTAACTTTCACAATATTTATTAGAAAAAAATTAGACAGTAATCGTCAGGGTCACGGTCACACAATAAAATTATGTGTCACTGCCAATACAAAAAAGTTAAAAAATAATACAATGGAAATCAAGCTTCGTAATGGGTTTGTCCTGTTATTTCTTGAGATTAAAAGTGACGCATATTAGCGTGCTTTTAACCATTTAATTGGTTGCATTCAGAAACTCTGTCCTGATAAGAAAACTGTCTCCAGAAGCGTCTCGCAAACGGCTAGTAGCTACGTCACAACTGCTGTAACATATGTGTTGCGTCGGAGTCCCACGACATTCAGCATCAATTACAACTTGATGGGCAAGCAAAAGCTCAACTGCAATGATCGATGTCATTCCGTCTTGTTCGACCCTAGAGACTATGCCGTCTGCATGTCATGCTTTCTTCGGTCGACCAGGGAGAACCGCATCCTCTCTATGGCCCGGCGGTGTTGATAAGCGCAGCTGCCTGGAAATTCAAACGCTATCTGCCTCCAATGGCACGGTGCCGTGTCCATCAGGCACATTATTTAAATGCCATAAACACATAGGCTATATTTATTTTCGCGTAAACACGTTAATTGCCCATAAACACGTAGGATATATTTATTTTCACGTACACACACTAATTGTACATTATTTTCACATATTGTCATCGGATATTGGAAAAAATCGCAGTTAGTTTCATGGACTGAAATAATAATTTCTTTTGAGCCTTACTCGTGTTTTGTTTATATGCAGCACGACAACGCAGGGGTTGCACCAGCATTACTTTGGTCGAAGTAGTTTCAGCCTGGTGATCCAAATAAACTATTATTTTCTTGCCTCTATATGTGTCACGACGTGTTCCGATTGAGCGCCACCTTCTTCAGCTAATCCATCATCACTATCGTCATTGTCTGCAGGCGAACTAACGGCGGTAAGAGGTTATCAGAAATGATACAGGGATTTGCGTGATTAACATCGATGTCCGAGCATCCTGCAGCACGTGGCAGCTATCTTTTGGAAAATGATCGCTACAAATGAAGCTATATTTCGGTGATATCTAGTAAGCCCCACATGCCCGGTTAGCTGCGCGGTCTGACGCGCTGTTTCCCGAGCGGGAAGGCGTGCCAGTCACTGGGTTCGGTGTGGGGCGGCGGTGGGGTGGATGGACTGCTGTGGCCTGTTGTGGGGTTTTGAACCACTGAGGGCTCCGGCGAAACTAAGCCTCTTCGTCGTTTCGAGGTTCGAGGTTCCCGGTTCAATACACAATCCCCACGTACAGCGTGCACTTGTTTCTATACAAATTCTAAGAACGAGTGTCTTGGGGTCGAATCTCCTTGTAGAAAGTTCTTTTTATTTTCAGTTTTTGCATACTTTAAATAAAACAAAACGATGGGTGGTATACTGCATTTATTAATATTTTCATAAAAGGCATGAAAAGAAAGGCAAAGAAATTTTATTTACAGTGTCCACGAGGACTGCAAATAATTTTCCTTGTTAAAGGGTACAGGATTTCGTATCCTGTTAGCTCTTGGCATCTTCATGTGAACAATGGGTTCCCTGTGCAGGAAAAATAAGCCTATCCGGAGATCTTCCACAGAAGACTGCATCAAAATACACTTCATTGCATATCACCAGCTACTCTCGACAATTTATAACGAA
Source organism: Schistocerca nitens (assembly GCF_023898315.1). Lineage (NCBI taxonomy): Eukaryota > Metazoa > Arthropoda > Insecta > Orthoptera > Acrididae > Schistocerca > Schistocerca nitens. The sequence goes on from NC_064625.1 coordinate 45,509,195, forward strand.
ATGATGCGTGGTTTGCTGCGATGGAGAGAACCTTTCGCTAACGTAAAGCAGGTTCTTTTTGTATTGAAACTTAAAGAACCGTGTAATCGGTTCAGTATGTGTCCTATTATCTATTAGGCACGGGGTCCGCCATGGGCCTTCATTACTTGTTCCATGTGTGATGACATTGACGCGTGTAAGGCTCGAATGGTGTCCCGTGGTATAGCCATCTATGCTGCATTCACCTGATTCCATAGTTCATCTGTGGTGGTTGGCATTGGGTCACAGCACTGCCCATGTCGTTTCACCATATCCTACACATTTTCGATTGGCGACAAGTCTGGTGATCTGGCGGGCCAGGGCAAAAGGCTGACACCCTGCGAGTCCAAGAAGGCACTTGTTTGTGCGCAACGTGTGGTCGTGCATTGCCTTCCTGAAAAATGGCGTCTGGGGTGTTGTGCAGAAAGGGTATGGCTACAGGTCGCAGGACGTCATTCACTTAGGTCTCACTGGTTACAGTGCCCTGGACTCGCACCAACTGTGATTTGTGGTTGTATTCGATAGCATCCCACGCCATAAGACCTTGAATGGGCGCTGTATGTCTTGTGCGAATACAGTCACTGTGAGGCCACTGCCCCTGACTGCGGCAAACCAAAACGCGGCCATAATTTTCAAACACGGATTCTTCGAAAATACTATCTGATGCTATTCCTGTCCCCAGTGACATCGTTACGTACACCATTGCCGTCTAACGTGTTTCCGCAAATTCCTCAGAAGTATGTGCAGAGTGGACGAAGTGCACATAACCCATGCCCTAATAAACGGCGACGGGCTGTCACCCCTGGTAGTGTACGAAATGTTCCAGTGTTGCGCCTTAGCCGAGGAGGATCCAGATCTGTCCTGCAGTGCCATTAGGATGAGGTGTCGATCTTCTTTGGGAGGAGGGTATCTGAGTGGTGCGACCTGACCCGTCTCGTTGTGTTCTACGGCCTGCCGTGAACCATTCTGCACACACCCATTGCACAGCCGAAACACTTCGTCACACACGAGCATGCATTTTCCGGACGGATGCATCACTTACTCATGCCAATAATGCGATCTCTTTCAAGCTCACTGATTTGACAGTACACTTCGCGCTTGCGTCAGCGAGGCATCCTGCACGTCTGCTCAAGTCACACTAATCCATTACCTTCTGTTCATAGCGAGAACCAGAGCTGCAGGCGGTAGGTGGTGTTGTACCATGGTGTCGGTGTTGACATTGAACCCGCGGACCGACATGATTCAAATGCTAGTCATCTCTGCAGAACATGCTAATGTACAAATCCTGTGAATATGAACGTCCTATCCGTAGCCGTTCAAGGTGTTCCGTTTTTTCTGATCATGAGTGTATTATAAATTTTTTGATGCCTGGGAATTAGTTGCAGAACTAAAATTCGTTCTGGCGAAGATCTGTTTGATCTGAAACGTGCTTGAAATTCGCCATTTTCATTCAAACTGATATACAGGGTGTCCCAGCTATCTTGTCCACCCAAAATATCTCTGGAACAATAACAGCTATTGGGAAACGACTTTCACCGGTATCAATGTAGGGCTGCGGCCCATGAATGTACATATTTGGAAACATTCTAAAACGAAAGCATATGTGTTTTTTAACACAAACTTATGTTTTTTCAAATGGACCTCCTATATTTTTTCTTCAGCAATCCATAGCATGACAAAGCACATACACAATGGCGTTGATTGCATCGCAATATTCCCATTACATCCCGAGATATTAAGACGCGACGTTGACGCTTGGAACACCCGACATGCGCTGCTAGCGCACGTCCTGAGGCTCAGGCGTGAACCCCATGCTGCCCGTAATCGCGATGTGATTGACATGCGTAATCACACTTCCATACTTATCAAGAGGTCCGAAACGAATAATACGGTCTGCTGCCATCCTGCATTAACGTCGTACATTCCAGCAGGTATTTATCCCTTAGGCTAGGGGTGATGCGGTTCTGTAACATATCTGTGTACCGCAACGTTAGTCACAAAGTTAACTTCGCTTATCGTTAATCCGTTACTAAAAAGGTAATGCCGTTCAACGTTAAAACTTTACTTTACTGTAGATCTAGCGCAAGTGGCAGTTAATCATTCACTCGTAATAGTAAAATTCATGTTGATGGTTTTAGTGAAACGAGCAAGTGGACAAAGTTTTACCGTTGTTTAAGTAAAAATGTTTTGATTTGGGAAGTTCTGGTAGGACATAGAAGATGAATGTAAACATGTTTAACCAATTAGTTTTATTATCACGTAATTATGAATTTTATGTTTATCTAATGTGTTAAATGACAAATTGTTGCAAACAAATGTTTCTTAACATCACTGGGTAAAATGGCCCTTTGTAGAAACTTCCACTGTGATACCAGCACTACATACTAAACATAGCGTTCACATCTCATGCTCAAAGTGATGGCAATTGGCTTGCATACATAGGGTCACTTTGCGGATGAAGGATGCCCTACTTCGAGCTACTGTTTCCTCTTTGATGGCTGTACAAGCATCAATAATGCGTTGCTTCATGTCCTCTGGTGTCGTTGGTTCATGTTGGTAAACAGCATCCTTCACTGCTCCCCAAAGAAAATAATCCAGCGGTGTAGGGTCCGGAGATCGGGCAGGCCACCTAACTGGGCCACCTCGTCCAATCCACCTACCAGGGAACTTACGGTTCAGAAGTCGTCGTGCTCGTGAGGCGTTATGTGCAGGGCATCCGTCATGCTGATACCACATGACCATTCTCCGTTTCAGAGGTACAGTGTCCAAGAGAACAGGAAGATTGTGTCGTAAAAATCTGGAGTATTGTCTGCCATTTTGGATGCCATTTATAAAGAAAGGTCCGATAATGGTATCTCCAATAATCCCACACCAAACATTAACTTTCCACGGACGTTGATTTTCTACCTGAAGGAGCCATTTTGGATTGTCTGCGAACCAATAATGCATATTCCTCATATTGACAATTCCTTTGTTGGAGAATGATGCCTCGTCGGCAAAGAGAACATCTGCAAAAAAATTTGGATTAGTCACAACTTTTTTCTGAGCCCACGGACAAAATGTTACCCTATTGCGGAAGTCATTTCCGTGAAGATCCTGGTGTAAATGAACATGGTAAGGATGAAATTTATGACGTTTAAGAATACGCTGTGCACTTGATTTCGACACACCAACTTCACGTTCAATTTGACGTGTGCTGATTTGAGGATTCACAGCTATGGTAGCGAGCACAGCAACTTCAGCACGTTCATCTGTGCGTGTTCTAGGACGATGCCGAGGTCTTGGATTTAAGCTTCCCGTTTCACGTAGACGAGATGTCAGACGACAAAACAGCCGGCGTGAAGGCGATGGCTTGTCAGGGAATCGTCTTCTGTACAGTCGTTCTGCCTGAACAGCATTTCGTCCACCTACAACAGGGTACAGTACAGTTATGTAGAGTAGGGTAGAAAACAGACATGTTGTTGTTGTGGTCTTCAGTCAGACTGGTTTGATGCAGCTCTCCATGCTACTCTATCCTGTGCAAGCTTCTTCATCTCCCAGTACCTACTGCAACCTACATCCTTCTGAATCTGCTTAGTGTATTGATCTCTTGATCTCCCTCTACGATTTTTACCCTCCACGCTGCCCTCCAATGCTAAATTTGTGATCCCTTGATGCCTCAAAAGATGTCCTACCAACCGATCCCTTCTTCTAGTCAAGTTGTGCCACAAACTTCTCTTCTCCTCAATCCTATTCAATACCTCCTCATTAGTTACGTGATCTACCCACCTTATCTTCAGCATTCTTCTGTAGCACCACATTCCGAAAGCTTCTATTCTCTTCTTGTCCAAACTGGTTATCGTCCATGTTTCACTTCCATACATGGCTACACTCCATACAAATACTTTCAGAAACGACTTCCTGACACTTAAATCTATACTCGATGTTAACAAATTTCTCTTCTTCAGAAACGATTTCCTTGCCATTGCCGGTCTACATTTTATATCCTCTCTACTTCGACCATCATCAGTTATTTTGCTCCCCAAATAGCAAAACTCCTTTACTACTTTAAGTGTCTCATTTCCTAATCTAATCCCCTCAGCATCACCCGATTTAATTTGACTACATTCCATTATCCTCGTTTTGCTTTTGTTGATGTTCATCTTATATCCTCCTTTCAAGACACTGTCCATTCCGTTCAACTGCTCTTCCAAGTCCTTTGCTGTCTCTGACAGAATTACAATGTCATTGGCGAACCTCAAAGTTTTTACTTCTTCTCCATGAATTTTAATACCTACTCCGAATTTTTCTTTGTTTCCTTTACTGCTTGCTCAATATACAGATTGAATAACATCGGGGAGAGGCTACAACCCTGTCTCACTCCTTTCCCAACCACTGCTTCCCTTTCATGCCCCTCGACTCTTATAACTGCCATCTGGTTTCTGTACAAATTGTAAATAGCCTTTCGTTCCCTGTATTTTACCCCTGCCACCTTCAGAATTTGAAAGAGAGTATTCCAATTAACGTTGTCAAAAGCTTTCTCTAAGTTCAAAAATGGTTCAAATGGCTCTGAGCACTATGGGACTCAACTGCTGAGGTCATTAGTCCCCTAGAACTTAGAACTAGTTAAACCTAACTAACCTAAGGACATCACAAACATCCATGCCAGAGGCAGGATTCGAACCTGCGACCGTGTCTCTAAGTCTACAAATGCTAGAAACGTAGGTTTGCCTTTTCTTAATCTTTCTTTTAAGATAAGTCGTAAGGTTAGTATTGCCTCACGTGTTGCAACATTTCTACGGAATCCAAACTGATCTTCCGCGAGGTCCGCTTCTACCAGTTTTTCCATTCGTCTGTAAAGAATTCGCGTTAGTTTTTTGCAGCTGTGACTTATTAAACTGATAGTTCGGTAATTTTCACATCTGTCAACACCTGCTTTCTTTGGTATTGGAATTATTATATTCTTCTTGAAGTCTGAGGGTATTTCGCCTGTCTCATACATCTTGCTCACCAGATGGTATAGAGTTTTGTCATGACTGGCTCTCCCAAGGCCATCAGTAGTTCTAATGGAATGTTGTCTACTCCCGGGGCCTTGTTTCGACTCAGGTCTTCCAGTGCTCTGTCAAACTCTTCACGCAGTATCTTTTCTCCCATTTCATCTTCATCTACATCCTCTTCCATTTCCATAATATTGTCCTCAAGTACATCGCCCTTGTATAAACCCTCTATATACTCCTTCCACCTTTCTGCCTTCCCTTCTTTGCTTAGAACTGGGTTGCCATCTGAGCTCTTGATATTCATACAAGTGGTTCTCTTCTCTCCAAAGGTCTCTTTAATTTTCCTGTAGGCAGTATCTATCTTACCCCTAGTGAGACAAGCCTCTACATCCTTACATTTGTCCTCTAGCCATCCCTGCTTAGCCATTTTGCACTTTCTGTCGATCTCATTTTTGAGACGTTTGTATTCCCTTTTGCCTGCTTCATTTACTGCATTTTTATATTTTCTCCTTTCATCAATTAAATTCAATATTTCTTCTGTTACCCAAGGATTTCTATTAGTCCTCGTCTTTTTACCTACTTGATCCTCTGCTGCCTTCACTACTTCATCCCTCAGAGCTACCCATTCTTCTTCTACTGTATTTCTTTCCCCCATTCCTGTCAATTGTTCCCTTATGCTCTCCCTGAAACTCTCTTCAACCTCTGGTTCTTTCAGTTTATCCAGGTCCCATCTCCTTAAATTCCCACCTTTTTGCAGTTTCTTCAGTTTCAATCTGCAGTTCATAACCAATAGATTGTGGTCAGAATCCACATCTGCCCCTGGAAATGTCTTACAATTTAAAACCTGGTTCCTAAATCTCTGTCTTACCATTATATAATCTATCTGATACCTATTAGTATCTCTAGGATTCTTCCAGGTATACAACCTTCTTTTATGATTCTTGAACCAAGTGTTAGCTTTCATTTCTTCCCCCCAATCCATATTCACCTACTATGTTTCCTTCTCTCCCTTTTCCTACTGACGAATTCCAGTCACCCGTGACTATTAAATTTTCGTCTCCCTTCACTACCTGAATAATTTCTTTTATCTCGTCATACATTTCATCAATTTCTTCATCATCTGCAGAGCTAGTTGGCATATAAACATGTACTACTGTAGTAGGCATGGGCTTTGTGTCTATCTTGGCCACAATAATGCGTTCACTATGCTGTTTGTAGTAGCTAACCCGCACTCCAATTTTTTATTCGTTATTAAACCTACTCCTGCATTACCCCTATTTGATTTTGTATTTATAACCCTGTAATCACCTGACCAAAAGTCTTGTTCCTCCTGCCACCGAACTTCACTAATTCCCACTATATCTAACTTTAACCTATCCATTTCCCTTTTTAAATTTTCTAACCTACCTGCCCGATTAAGGGACCTGACATTCCACGCTCCGATCCGAGAATGCCAGTTTTCTTTCTCCTGATAACGACGTCCTCTTGAGTAGTCCCCGCCCGTAGATCCGAATGGGGGACTATTTTACCTCCGGAATATTTTACCCAAGAGGACGCCATCATCATTTAATCATACAGTAAAGCTGCATGTCCTCGGGAAAAATTGCGGCTGTAGTTTCCCCTTGCTTTCAGCCGTTCGCAGTACCAGCACAGCAAAGCCGTTTTGATTAATGTTACAAGGCCAGATCAGTCAATCATCCAGACTGTTGCCCCAGCAACTACTAAAAAAACAGACATATTAACTTAATAATCATAATGTTCGCTAACAGTACTATCAACAAACAAGCAATCTCATAACGTATTTCCCGTCAACGTACATTCTCCATAGATCAGTAGCATTTCTACCATATCTTCATGTGTGTACATTATACTGTACAGTATAAGTTCCACAACACAACGTTTATTCACAATGTGTACTACCTCCGTGCCGTCACTAGATTACTCTGATGCACGACTACACTGGCAAGCGGTGTACTGCACAACCTGACGGGTGTACACCGATCGGGACTGGTTCATATTGTGTACGTAGATACGTAAAACGTGCAAGAGGGAAACCATTATATGCTTATGAGAGTTGATGGCAGCAGACCGTATTATTCGTTTCGGACCTCTTGATAAGTATGAAGGTGTGATTACACATGTCAATGACATCGCGATTACGGGCAGCGTGGGGTTCACGCCTGAGCTTCAGGACGTGCGCTAGCAGCGCATGACGTGTGTTTCAAGCGTCAACTTCGCGTCTCAATATCTCGGGATGTAATGGGAATATTGCGATGCAATCAACGCCATTGTGTATGTGCTTTGTCATGCTATGGATTGCTGAAGAAACAATATAGGAGGTCCATTTGAAAAAAACATAAGTTTGTGTTAAAAAAAAACACATATGCTTTCGTTTTAGAATGCTTCCAAATATGTACATTCATGGGCCCCAGCCCTACATTGATACCGGTGAAAGTCGTTTTCCAATAGCTGTTATTGTTCCAGAAATATTTTGGGTGGACAAGATAGCTGGGACACCCTGTATATGCAAAGCTTTCTAGCTCTTTTCAGTTTTCTTGGTTGTTAAATACCAGCTACAAATTTTTCTTCCTGAAGCACAGATTTTAGCGCAAATACCCATTAAGCTTTATTTCAAATGATTAGAAAAAGTCGTAGTATTGTTTTTTGGAAGTCTTCTTCAGTTTCAAGGAGTTGATTGTTCGCATGTTGCTCTTCTATTTGTCTAATTGATTTCGAAACTTGTTTTCTGCACTTGCCGGCTGGAGTGGCCAAGCGGTTCTAGGCGCTACAGTCTGGAACCGCGCGACCGCTACGGTCGCAGGTTCGAATCCTGCCTCGGGCATGGATGTGTGTGATGTCCTTAGGTTAGTTAGGTTTAAGTAGTTCTAAGTTCTAGGGGACTGATGACTTCAGAATTTAAGTCCCACAGTGCTCAGAGCCATCATCTTTTCTACACTTAAGCGCCAAAGCAACCGGTATAGACATGCGTATTTAAATACAGAGAGATGTAAACAGGGAGAATACGGCGCTGCGGTCGGCAACGCCAATACAAGACAACAAGTGTCTGGCGCAGTTGTTAGATTGGTTACTGCTGCTACAATGGCAAGATTTAAGTGAGTTTGAACGTGGTGTTGCAGTCGGCGCAAGAGCGACGGGACACAGCATCTCCGAGGTAGCGATGAAGTGGTTATTTTCCCGTACGAATATTTCACGAGTGTACCGTGAATATCAGAAATCTGGTAAAACATAAAAACTCCAAAATCGCTGCGGCCGGGAAAAGATCGTGCAAGAACGGGACCACCGACGACTGAAGAAAATTGTTCCACGTGACACAAGTGCAACCATTCCGAAAATTGCTGAAAATTTCAGTGCTGGGCCATCAACAAATGCCAGCGTGCGAACCGTTCTATGAGACATCATCGATATGGGCTTTCGGAGCCGAAGGTCCACTCGTATACCCTTGATGACTGCATGACACAAGGCTTTGCGTCTCGCCTGGACCCGTCAATACCGTCATTGGACTGTTGATGACTGGAAACATATTGCCTGGTTTGACGGGTCTAGTTTCAAAATGGCTCAGAGCACTATGGGACTTAACTTCTGAGGTCATCAGTCCCCTAGAACTTAGAACTACTTAAACCTAACTAACCTAAGGACATCACAAACATCCATGCCCGAGGCAGGATTCGAACCTGCGACCGTAGCGGTCGTGCGGTTCCAGACTGTAGCGCCTAGAACCGCTCTGCCACCGCGGCCGGCGGTCTAGTTTCAAACTGTATCGAGCGGATGGACGTGTACGGGTATAGGTTCTGTAATAGGGGGGGGGGGGGGGCGGGCGTGTGTAGTTGGATATGTCTAGATACCACTCCGACAGGTGACACGTACGTAAGCATCCTGTCTAATCACCTGCATCCATTCATGTCCACTGTGCATTCCGACGGACTTGGGCAGTTCCAGCATGATAACGCGACACCCCACACATTCCGAATTGCTACAGAGTGGCTCCAGGAACACTGAGTTTAAACACTTACGCTGGCCACCAAACTCCTCAGACATGACCATTATTGAGCATATCTGGGATGCCTTGCAACCGCTGTTCAGAAGAGATCTCTATCGTTTCGTACGGATGTATGTGCAGCCCTGCAGGATTCATGGTGTCTGTCCCCCCAGCACTACTTCAGACATTAGTCGAGTCCATGCCACGTCGTGTTGCCGCATTTCTGCGTGCTCGCGGGGGCCCTACACAGTTTTTGGCAGGTGTACCTTTTATCTCCCTTCCCTGACAGTTTGTTTGCCTGTTTCTTCTGCAGACCTACTCAGTGTGTCGAACTGTAGTGCGCAGGAGGGAAAAGTCTTGAGCACGCAGATGCCTTCAAGGCCAGAGAGACGTATTTACTTGGCAGCTTCCCACGGAACTGGACGACTGAACATTGTTATAGTCCTGGGACGGTAACTCTCAGTAACAGCGTTTACTTTACTGAAGCATTAAAAAAATTGATAATGGTCAGTAATGACGCGCGTTTTTAGGCGCTGGCTGGATTTTCCCAGCGCATCTCGCACGCTACTGTTGCATGGTCGGATGCTTTCAAGAGTTCTGTTACCTTGCACCGTATAATCCAGAAAATTGAAATAGCCACAAAAGCGCTCTGTCATGCTAGATGATTGTGTGAATTTTCTCTTCACATCCCGAGTATCTTATAACCGAACCGTGTGTAAGGCTTGGTAGAACATTTTTCCTTTTTTTTTTCTTAACAACTGCGTCTAATTCTGCTGAGAGCCAAAAATGCACTGAAAGCTAGGGTTGAAACTTACTGGCAGATGAAAACTGTGTGCCAGAACTATAATTTAAACTGTAACCCTGCCATTTGCGGGACATGCCCTTAGTGATTGACCTATCAATTTGCCAGAATCTCTTCTAGCCTGTGGCTACTATCCAGGGGTGCTAGTTTAGCAAGGTAAGCTGGAGGGCGTTTGTGAAGTTTGAAAACTAGGCGTTACCGCCAAAAGTGAAGCTGCAAGATGGTCAGGAGTCTTTCCTGGATAATTCAGCCGGGAAGAACATTTCCCGCGAAAGGAAAGGTCCTGGGTTCTTTTCCCAGTCCGTCAATTTTAATATGCTAGAAAGTTTCTGAACACAGTTGGCTTCAGAGTGAGAGATTCATTCTGACGCGCTAAGATTGTAGCTATATTAAAACCTGGTAATGAAAGAGACAGCCCTGAAAACAATTTGCGGATTTATTTGCTACAAGGGGTTGTGTAAGCTAATCTTGCAACGATTACTGGAAGAGTTTGGCCCATTTGTGAGTCCAGAACGAGATCAGGCTGGAATGCACACCTGAAGTAATAAACGGGGTCAAAAGTATAAAAGATGTGTGTAAAAGAAACTGTACTATGGAAGCTGTCTGCGTGGACCTTAGTGCAGCTCAATGTACTGTGAACCATCATATTTTATTAGAAAAAATCTTCCAATATCACAAAACAGAACAGAATCTTCTTTGTAGAATTCCAAGGCCAAAGAAGCAATGAAGGAACTAATATGAGATGAGGTGCTCACGTAGTCATTATGTAGGCACCTTGCATATAAGTTTGACATCTTAATATACCTGCACAATAATGTATTCGCCAAAAACATTGTCAATAAATAAGCCGTCACAGTTTGAGAAGAGTAGACTTTCAAACCTACAACGCAAAAAAATGCCTTCGCTCCTCTTTTGCCAGTGGCTCAGAAAGGATTTCAGTGTGCAGCCATGAAGAATTTTGATCACATGCCCGATAGTATAAAAAGTAGAGAGTCCGTAGATCAAATTTTGAATCTCATGTAAAATCATTGCTTCTTGATAATTTGTTGCATTCTGTTCGCTGGTATTTTAACACTGGTAGTGAGATAGAAATATGATTAACATGTAAAGTGAGCAGTTTGTATGTTCATGGTTATTTATTTTTAACTAGCTACCCTCTCCGGCTTAGCACGGGTGAAAAAAGTTACGGAATACCTCCTAATATTGTGTCAGAACTCACTGTGCCGGACGCAGTGAGGCCAGCTCGACGTGGCATGGAGTCAACAAATCGTTGGATGTCCCCTGCAGAAATACTGACCCATGCAACCTCTATAGCCGTCCATAATAGCGGTGTAGGATTTTGTGCACGAACTCACTTCTCGATATGTCCCGTAAATGTTCGTTGGGATTCATATCTGGATGGCCAAATAATTCGCTCCAGTCGTCCAGAACTTGCTTGCAACCAATCGTGAACAACTGTGGCCTGATGACATGGCGCATTGTTACCCATAAAAATTCCATCGTTGTTTGGGAACATGCAGTCCATGAATGGCCGCAAATGGTCTCCAAATAGCCGAACATAACCATTTCCAGTCAATGACCAGTTCGGTTGGATCAGAGAGCGCAGTCCATTCCATGTGAACACAACTAACAACTTGGGTCCACTGCTTCATAGCGTCTGCGCCACACTCGAAACCTGCCGTCACCTCTTACCGACTGAAATCATGTTTCATCTGACCAGGCGAGGGTTTTCCAGTCGTCTAGGGGCCAACAGACATGCTCACCAGCCAGGATATCGTGCTGTTAGCAAAGGCACTCGCTTCAGTCCTCTGCTGCCACAGCCCGTTAACGCCAAATTTCGTCGTTCTGTCCTAACGGATATGTTCGTCGTCCCACATTGATTTCTGCGGTTATTTCACGCAGTGTTGCTTGTCTGTTAGTACTGACAATTCTACGCAAACGCCGCTGCTCTCGGTCGTTAAATGAAGGCCGTCGGCCACTGCGTTGTCCGTGGTGAGAGATTATGTCTGAAATTTTGAATTCTCGGCACTCTCTTGACACTGTGGATTTAAGAATATTGAATTCCCTAACTATTTCCGAAATGGGATTTTGCATGCATCTAGCTACAACCAACATTCCACGTTCAAAGTCTGTTAATTCCCGTCATGGGAACATAATCGCGTGGTAAACTTTTCATATGAATTACTTGAGTACAAATAACAGATCCGCCGATGGACTGCCCTTGTTTAGCTTGTGCACGCGCTATTATCCCCAACTAAATACGTGCAAATCGCCACCCTGTGACTTTTGTCACCTCACTGTATATTCATACATTATTTGAAAATGAGCGGCGTCCACCACACTTTACACGTAATTTAACAGGCCTTCGAAACGTTTTACAGCTGATACCCACCCACAGAGTAATGAAAAGAAAAAAGTTTATCGTGTACTTCATTTTCGTTGTTCATGCAGTAAAAAACTTCAGCATCACACATGAATTTTGTCACCTCATTGCAGATGTGTATGACCGGACGACTTCTCAGGCGTAACGATAATTTCGTTTACGGGTCACTGCCTGGAATTTTGATTTAACTGCTTCTGTCACGAATTATTTTTTCCTGAATAAAGTCATGGCTTTGCTGTCCAGTTCTTCGAATTAAATTATGATTTTTCAGATGTATAAATTATTCCTAGGTGCCCCCCAAGGGGGGATACAACGCTTCCCCAAATGAGGACATTGTTTTTAAGTGGGTGCAGTAGAAGTAGAAAACTCAAAGTATTTTATTTGATTTTATTTCATCAAAATACATAAATTAAACAAAGCTTACTTAATGATTATATAAATAAACTATAGTTTGACACTTGTGAAGAATGATGATCAAAGAAACATTTTTTTCTATCCAGACGCAAGAGAATGTTACATTTTACACATAAAAATTGGGTTTTTGCCTTTGAAACCCGATTTCTTGCACCTGTCAAATGATTTTTTTTTGTCACTGACCACTGGAAGCCGCACAACGTTGTCCATACGAACATCAGATTCTGGACGAATTTCCGCATTGACTCGTTTTGAAGTACTTGGAGATGGCATTGGACTCTCACTAGTGGGACACCCCCTTTTCCTGGCAGCTGGCTTATCTATTTTTGTCAGTACTTTGACCACAGTTGCCCTAAAGTGTTAGAAACACCTAATTCTGACGCGTTTTTCTTGTACTCAGTCCATGCATTTACACATGCAATATCAACTGCATGAGTAAACATGGCTGTTGAAAATCGTGTTCGGTTTCAAAAGCAGCTAACTGCACGTTGTCTTCGGGTGCAAAGCCCGCTAAATGCCCAATAGGCGTGGCTGTCGCCCTGCACGTGAACAGACATAGACTTACCAATATGGACATTCAAAGCTAACTTTCAATACGTTACGGTTAGAATAGGTATTTTTCTTATTCAGCTTTAGACGGGCTTCGCTGTAACAAATTCGTACGTAACAATAACATTCTCGCTGCCAATGCATCGTCGTTTGGATGGGAAGAGTGTTTCGTGATTATCTCAGTGTCACTTATCATGCAGTTAGCGAGCTTTGCGTCAAGGCTACTCAGCTTACAGTATACCGTATGGTATAAAACGTCTAACATTATCTCGATAATTGTCCTCAGGACCATCGGATACATCGTCAGTTTCAGATGAATTAATGAGCTCTATAACTTCTTCTTCAGTAAGTGGCTTTCGTCTATCTTACAAGGGGAGGCCACGCTGTTTGGAACGCGGATTCACTGCAAACTTCGTACACTCGTAGTACTCCATGAGCACAACAAAATGTGTAAGCGGTAGCGCGTACTTCTCAAGCGTTACTGAGAAAATCGCAAGATAATTTCGGTCGTCATATATGTATATGTGTCTGTGGGTGGCCATTTTAACCATGAAGAGCTGCAGCCGAGTGGTGACGGTACGGTAGCTCAGCGTGTTCGGTCAGAGGGTTTAGCTTCCCTTTATAATAAAAAAAAAAAACTGAGCGAACAGATGAACGAACAAACTGAACGGGTGTCATCGTACGTCCGCCCTGAACATATTCAGCGAACAATATAGAACAATTTTTTTTAAAGAAAAATTGGTTGGCGTTCAAGCTGCTGGATCGAGTTCCGTTCGTCAGTTTTTTTTATTTTCAACACAGTCATTTTCTTTACTATTTATATTACAATTGATATAATGGGAAAAATACGTGTAATCGGATGAACTTTTATTAAATTTACGATGTTATTCGGCAGTCTACTAATTTTTATTATCACAAATAATATTAAATTCATAACTATCGACTAGTAAACGACCAAACGCATAAAGTGATACTGAAAAGAAAGAAAGGAAGTTTCTATGTTAAGCTTTAGGTAAGAAGTGCAACACCGAGTGCATTTTTACAGTCTTTCTCCCCTAGGTCACACTGAATGGACAATTTAAGTGGCCAAATACACAAAATGGCGTCATTTTTCCCGGTGACAAATCCTGCAGAACGATGTGCGTATTTTGTTGATAAATAGAGATGGATGGTGGTAAGTTCCTGGGGGACCAAACTGCTGAGGTCATCGGTCCCTAGGCTTATACTCCGCTTAATCAAACTAACTTACGCTAAGAGCAACACACGCACGCATGCCGGAAGGAGGACTCGAAGCTACGACGGGGAGAGCCGCGCGAACCGTGGCAAGGCGCCTCTCACCGCGCGGCGATAAATAGAAATTTCGTGCAACTATTACGCTGTTCTCTGCTTAAATAAGTATTCCAGTGTCGGATAAGTCGGTGACTGCGTGACCGTCGTGGTACTTTCAAGCGAGCCTGACTCGGTTTCTGAATCTACGCGTGATGCGGGCTTGCTACTTGTGTTTCCTCATTGTCGTCTCGTCTTGTGTTCCAGGGAGCGCCTGCCTTCGCGGAGACAAAGAGATGTAGCGGCGACGTGGCGGCACTGGTGAGTAACCACTTCACAGATTCCGGTCTAGTGTCTATTTTTTTCTGGAAGCGTGGCTCCAAGTTTCGCTGCGGTGTCTGGCTGGGTATGTTCATAATATTTTCCTCTGAAGCGTGTCGGTGATAAATGTTCGTCTTCGCATCAGTGGCTTGCTCTTCTATATACTGTAAGTCTTCACGTCTAGTGCCGGTAATAAGAATGTCTTTAAATATGCCGTTTTGAGCGTAGGCCTTCACCAGGTCACCTACATTTTATTATATTTAATGTAAAAATTGATCTCTAGCTAGACGTAGCAGGTCGTTGTGAGATTCCCACAGTTTTTCATGGTGCAAATGAAGATATCGGTCAGATGCGCCGATGATATAGTGTGTGGCAATTTCACGATGACATCCGACGTCTCCCCCGAGAACTATTTATACAATTAGTCCGTCCGCAAAGAATCAACGAACACAATGAAAATAATGGCCGCTTGTTCGTTGATCGACATAAATTTATGTTTTTCCCAAGATTTTCGTTTTGCGTGGTGGCTTTCATAACTTACATTCACAATGGATTAGTTTTCTTCGGTTCTAGGCGCTATAGTCTGGAACCGCGCGACCGCTACGGTCGCAGGTTCGAATCCTGCCTCGGGCATGGATGTGTGTGATGTCCTTAGTTTAGTTAGTTAGGTTTAAGTAGTTCTAAGTTCTAGGGGACTGATGACCACAGCAGTTAAGTCCCGTAGTGCTCAGAGCCATTTGAACCATTTTTGATTAGTTTTCTTGAGTCGGGCTGGTTTTAGATATCTTGGAGCAAGCTTATTAAATCATTTAAGTTCAGAGGATATTTTGTTGTGAGATTCTGTAAGTAATATGAAGCATAAAGTCAAGCTGTGACTTCCGCACAAAAACTAAAAATCTAAATGAGAAAGGAAGTAAGTTCCTTGTAATCGGTGCTCGGGCGTAGCAACGCGCAACCCAGACCGTCATTACTTGTGATTGCAGAGCCGTTAGTATATACACTGCAGAACCAAAGAAACTGGTGCACTTCCCTAATATCGTGTAGGGCCCCGCGAGCACGCAGAAGTCCCGCAACACGACGTCGCATGGACTCGACTAATGGCTGAAGTAGTGCTGGAGGGAATTAACACCATGAATCCTGCAGGGCTGTCCATAAATCCGTTATAGTACGAGGGAGTGGAGATCTCTTCTGAACAGCACGTTGCAAGGCATACCATATATGCTCAATAATGTTCATATCTGGGGAGTTTGGAGGCCAGCGGAAGTGTTTAAACTCAGAAGAGATTTCCTGGAGCCACTCTGCAGCAATTGTTCTGCTGGAACTGCCCGTCGGAATGCACTATGGACATGAATGGATGCAGGTGATTAGACAGGATAATTATGTACATGTCGCCTGTGAGAGTCGTATCTGGACGTATCAGGGGTCCGATATCACTCTCTGCACACGCTACACACCATTACAGAGCGTTCACCATGTTGAATAGTTCCCTGCTGATTTGGAGGGTCCATGGATTCATGAGGTTGTCTCCAAACCCCTACACGTCCATCCGCTGGATACAATTTGAAACGAGACTCGTCCGACCAGGCAACATGTTTACAGTCATCAACAGTCCAATGTCGATGTTGACGGTTCCAGGCGAGACGTACAGCTTTGTGTCGTGCAGTCATCAAGGACTCCGAAAGCCCATATCGACGATTTTTCGTTGAATGGTTCGCACGCTAACACTTGTTGAAGATCCAGCATTGAAACCTGCAGCAACTTGCGGAAGGATTGCACTTCTGCCACGTTGAAGGATTCTCTTCAGTCGTCGTTGGTCCCGTTCTTGCAGGATCTTTTTCCGACCGCAGCGATGTCGGAGATTTGATGTTTTACCGGATTCCTGATATTCATGGTACACTGGTGAAAAGGTCGTACGGGAAAAATCCCACTTCATCGCTCCCTCGGAGATGCTGTGTCCGCCCGCATCTCGTGGTCGTGCGGTAGCGTTCTCGCTTCCCACGCCCGGGTTCCCGGGTTCGATTCCCGGCGGGGTCAGGGATTTTCTCTGCCTCGTGATGGCTGGGTGTTGTGTGCTGTCCTTAGGTTAGTTAGGTTTAAGTAGTTCTAAGTTCTAGGGGACTTATGACCACAGCAGTTGAGTCCCATAGTGCTCAGAGCCATTTGAACCATTTGATGCTGTGTCCCATTGCTCGTGCGCCGACTATAACATCACGTTCAAACACACTTAAATCTTAATGGCCTGCCATTGTAACAGCAGTAACAGATCTAACGAATGCGCCAGACACTTGTTTCTTTATGTAGGCGTTGCCGTCCGCAGCGCCGTATTCTGCCTGTTTACATGTCTCTGTATTTGAATACGCATGCCTATACCAGTTTCTTTTGCGCTTCAGTGTAGCTGTAAATACCCGGGAAATTATCAGCAATGCAGATTTTTAATAATCGGTATCTTCCGTCGATGTTCTTGTCGGAGAGTGTTAAGTATCTACTGACGAAATTAAAGGGTGAATATAATTAAACTTTCGGTGCTTGAGAGGGCTCCAAAGAAAAAGGAGTGATCGTAGAACAGTGAAGCTTTGTGAAAACATTTATAAGAACATGCGAAAGAGCAATAACGAATAAACCATTAAAAGTAACATATTTTAATTTTCACATGAGACGATAACATTTATTAATTGCGTACCATGTTTACGATCCTAGGTTACAAACATTGCACAAGGTGACGACCATCTGCATCAACGACAGTCTGGTACCGCACTAGAGATGCCATTTCACAGTTATTCGCAGCATTTTTCGAACGATGGACCATGAAATGTTAAGCGGTGGTGACACAGTTCGTGCACTACTTGAAGATCGTACTTGCGTCCTGCATTGCCAGCCATGGCACAGTAACTTCTTCAACAGATTGTGGCGCAGTTAGTCGCCGACCGCTTCCAGGAGAAATTTCCTGCGGAATCAGGACAGCTCCGTATTCCCTTAATGTAACGATACTCGCGAAGAGCATCAGCACAATTACTGTTATTTTGATAAAACACTTCAGATGATTCAAATGGCTCTAAGGTCTATCTGAGGTCATCAGTACCCTAGACTTAGAACTACTTAAACCTAACTAACCTAAGGACAACACACACATCCATGCGCGAGGCAGGATTCTAATCTGCGGCCGTAGCAGCAACGCGGTTCCGGACTGAAGCGCCTAGAACCGCTTGGCCAATGCGGCCGGCGGTAAATCAGTGGAGCCCTTCTCACCGTGTCCAGATTCATGTTGATTGTCTGCAACTGTTGTCCATACTGATGCTTGTTTTGCAGCCCTACGTCGCTGTGCCAGCACAAGACATCTAACGGCAAGGCATGACACTAACATTGTTGACAACGCCAGTCGTGCAGCGCACAGTCTGAACATCATTCCTTTAAAATTGGATAGCCGGCCGCTGTGGACGAGCGGTTCTAGGCGCTTCGGTCCGGATCCGCGCTGCTGCTACGGTCGCAGGTTCGAATCCTGCCTCGGGCATGGATGTGTTTGTTGTCCTTAGGTTAGTTAGGTTTAGGTAGTTCTAAGTCTAGGCGACTGATGACCTCAGATGTTAAGTCCCATAGTGATTAGAGCCGTTTGAACCATTTTTTTTTTATAAAGTTGGATACCCATACGGTAAGGCGCGCGGGGTAGCCATGCGGCGTAGGGTGACTTGTCACGGTTCGAGCGGCTCGCCCCGTCGGAGGTTCGAGTCCTCCTTCGGGCATGGGTGTGTGTGTTGTCCTTAGTGTAAGTTTAAGTTAGATTAAGTAGTGCGTAAGCCTAGGGACCGATGACCTCACCAGTTTGGTCCAGGCGTGTGTCTTCAAATACAGAGATATGTAAACGGGCAGAATACGGCGCTGCAGTCGGCAACGCCTATATGAGACAACAAGTGCTTGTGCGCAGCTGTTAGATTGGTTGCTGCTGCTACAATGGCAGGTTATCAAGAGTTAAGTGTGTTTCAACGTGGTGTTATAGTCGGCGCGCGGGCGATGGGACACAGCATCTTCGAGGTAGCGATGAAGTGGGAATTTTCCCGTATGAGTGTACCATGAATATCAGGAATCCGGTAAAACGTAAAATCCCCGACATCGTTGCGGCCGGAAAATGATCCTGCAAGAACGGGACCAACGACGACTGAAGAGAATACTTCAACGTGGCAGAAGTGCAATCTTTCCGCAAAATGCTGCAGATTTCAGTGCTAGGCCATGAACAAGTGTCAGCGTGCGAACCGTTCAACGAGACATCATCGATATGGACTTTCGGAGCCGAAGGCCCACTCGTGTACTCTTGATGACTGCACGAAAAAAAATTTAACGCCTCGCCTGGGCACGTCAGCACTGTCATTGGACTGCCGATGACTGGAAACATGTTGCCGGTAGGACGACACTCGTTTCAAATTGTATCGAGCGGATGGACGTCTAGTGGTATGGAGACGACCTCATGAATCCATGGGCCCTGCATGGCAGCAGGGCACTGTTCAAGTTGGTGGAGGCTCTGTAATGATGTGGGGCGTGTGCAGGTTTAGCGATGTGGGACCCCTGATACGTCTAAATACGACTCTGACAGGTGACACGTACGTAAGCATCCTGTCTGATCACCTGTCTATTGTGCATTCCGACGGACTTGGACAATTCCAGCAGGAAATTATCACACCTCACACGTCCAGAATTTCTACAGAGTGGCTCCAGTAACACTCTTCATAGTGGGCACCATGAACACTCTTCTGAGTTTAAACAGCTCCGCTGGCCACCAAACTGCTCAGACATGAACATTTTTGAGCCTATCTGGGACACCGGGCAGCGTGCTGTTCAAAAGAGAGCTGTACCCCCTCTTGTTTACGGATTTATGGACAGCCTTGCAGGATGCATGGTGTCAGTTCCCTTCATCACTACTTCAGACATTTGTCCAGTCCACGGCACGTCGTGTTGCGGCACTTCTGCGTGCTTTTGGGGACCCTACACGACATTAGGGAGTTGTACGAGTTTCTTTGGCTCTTCAGTGTATAAATCAAAGAAATCCGTTTTCTCCTTGCAGTTAAATGAGATATAAGGTGTGATGTTTCTTACATAAATTGAAGTTTTATAGTTTCGAGATTAAAGAGTTGGCTAATTTGTTGGGTGACCTGCGTTTATATCCAGTCGATTTTAGACATGTCTGTTACTGCAGAGGGGCGAGATCTTTCCTCTTTGTTTCTTGTGTAGAATGTTGACAATTAGACAGATCTATAGCCATTGCTAATGACGTAAATTTAGTTGTCTAGATCTATCCTCTTGTGCAAAACTTAAGCACGAAACTATCTTTTTTCACGATTTGTCGCCGCCAAATAACACAGCTAGACGAAACTTGGACCATAGGAGGAAAGAAGTGCTACAGTGTAGTACATAAGGTAACTGAAAGAAGTACTCAGTGAGACGAACTTAAATGACTGTTTTAGTTGAAGACAGTAATTGTACTGGCGTCACCGCCATTTATTTTGGTCCTGTGGACGTTAGAAAATATCGGACATGGTTTCTGTTAGGGAGTGTGTGTAGCAGCTCTTTTTCTGTTTTCGCTTTTTCGTCTAATAGGTGAAAGTTTGATTTTATTTTTTACGCATTGACTGTCATTGAAATGTTTTACTTTTATTTAATAATGTCCCGGCTAAGTATCAATTTGATTACTTTTAAAACCCAATGTTAAACGTGGGTCACTACACGTATAGTATTCCCAACTATGAGATAAAAAAATCTGTAGTAACTTTATTACCAATGTTTACAGACGACAATAAATGGTTCAAATGGCTCTGAGCACTATGGGACTTAACATCTATGGTCATCAGTCCCCTAGAACTTAGAACTACTTAAACCTAACTAACCTAAGGACATCACACAACACCCAGCCATCACGAGGCAGAGAAAATCCCTGACCCCGCCGGGAATCGACCCGGGAACCCGGGCGTGGGAAGCGAGGACGCTACCGCACGACCACGGGATGCGGGCGGACGACAATACTTTAACCTTTCGTTCAATTGTATTAGTTACGAATCGCTAGTTTGTTCTTGACATAGATCACATAACCTTAATGTTTATTAATCTAAGTTAAATTAATGTTCAAGACTTGTATTATGTTTCAAATTAACAACGTCAGTTTATTGACAAGAATTATTGATAAATAGGTTCACTCATACGATCTCATTCAAAGAAGTTCTTTAATTAGATATCTAAGTAGGATTCCCGCTAGCATCAGAGATGTTAGATAATATCCTGTCACTTTCGGTAAATAAGTTATTTCTATTTAATATCCGCAAACTGTCATTAACTATGATCACTAGTCGCGTGAAGTTAAAGTTTCCCACTATCACAATTCAAAGTCCGAATCCGGTTAAAATTCTCCATTCAGTATATGGGAGCCATTATATCTTATGAAGTAACAGCTTTTTCATGAGATGAGAAAACATTTTATTTTCCAAGCACAGATCAAAAACTAACAACAATAAACAACTCGTAACCAAGCCGACTACGGCAAAGATAAATATCTATCAGCTGCAGCTATCACCCGCTGTTTTTGGCGCAGTGGATAAATGACGTCGCCACATCAGCCCCCCTCCTTTTGAAACCGGGTGCACCAGGTGTGTGGGGAAACTTGCACTTGATTTTTCTACCAGCTCTCGTGAAAACATCTGGTGCAGGCAATGGCTGCTCCTGTTCTGCACTTGCTGCTTCGTTGTCCTCTTCTGAAACCGAGAGCTCGGCGAGACTCTCTGCTGTTTCTTTGGCCTCCACGTTTGAGGGTGATTTTGCAGACCGAGGAAGGAGTGTACCCTCTTCGGTGTAAGCAGATTTAAGCCGCTCAATTGAGACTGTCTCTTCTTTACCATCCTTATCGATTTTGAAGCTGTGGCTTCCTCTTGTGATTACCCTGTATGGTCCAGAGTAAGGCGAAACAAGCGGCGGGCGCACTGTATCATCCCTAAGCCACACGTGGGACGTTGCTTGCAGGTCTTTATGTACAAACACTCTCCGGTCTCCATGTCTGGCAGGGTTAGTGGGTTTGATGTTTCTCATTCTAACGCTGAGTTGTCTCTCGAATTGCGTGCATAGCTCAGGGGCGAACGGCTGTGTAAATGCTGGAACGATAAATTCTCCAGGAACCCTCAATTGCTCGCCATAAACCAATTCTGCGGAAGAGCATTAAGTTCTCCTTCACGGCCGTTCTCAATCCGAGTAGGACCAGCGGTAGTGCTTCAGGCCATGAAGTGGAACTACACATTAATGCAGCTTTGAGCGTGCGGTGTAGTCGTTCCACCATTCCATTACTAGATGGATGATAGCTTGTGGTAAGTAGGTGGTTGCACCCGCACAGTAGTAAAAGTTCATTGAAAAGTTGGCTTTCAAACTGCCTTCCGCGATCTGTTATGTTTTGCGGAACGCCAAACCTGGAGAACCATGAATGCAACAGTGCTTTTGCAACCGACTCCGCAGAAATATCTTGTATTACAACTACTTCTGGCCACCTGGTAAAACGATCAATGATTGTGAGCAAATAGCGTTGTTCTGAAGAGCATGATAGCGGGCCCACAGTGTCCACATGTATATGTGAAAATCTTGCAGATGGCGTCGGGAAGTCAGTAATAGGTGCAAAGACATGTCTGCTGATTTTATTACGCTGGCAAGTTAGGCATGCACGCGCCCATGCAATACAATCTTTTTGTATTCCAGGCCACACTGCTTTGGAGGAAACTAACTTGGCTGTAGCTCGTACTCCTGGATGTGATAGGTTATGTAGTGCACTATAAATCTCGCGACGATATTGTTCTGGTATGTAAGGTCGCTCCTTTCCTTTTGCTACATCACACCAAATTCCGTCTGGAACATTTGGGACAGACACACGTCTGAGCTGCAGCGCAGTTCTCTGTTCCTCTATTAGACGGCGCAAGAAAGGATCTTCTCGTTGTTTAGACGCTAACTCGGTCCAACGAACTGAATTTAAACTGGCACAATTCCTAGACAGGCAATCTGCGACCAGGTTGTCTTTTCCTGAAATGTGACGCACGTCAGTTGTGAACTGTGCAATGTACTCGACTTACCTGTACTGACGTGGTGAATTGAGCTCTGTGTCTCGTTGAAATATAGCTACTAACGGCTTGTGATCGGTAAAAATTGCGAAGTGCCTCCCTTCGACAGACGTGCGAAAATGCTTTATGACTAAGTAAATAGCAAGCAACTCACGGCCAATAGCACTCCATTTTTGCTGCTGTCGAGTCAGGTTTTTAGAGAAAAATGCGAGCGGCTGCCATCTGCCATCAACTTCTTGCTGTAGCGCTGCACCCACTACTGTTTGGCTCGCATCAACCATGAGCGCTAAAGGAGCGCTCAATCTTGGATGTCCCTGTAGTGTTGCCCGAGAAAGACATTTCTTTAAGTCATGGAAAGCTGCTTCAGCATCTGGACTACATGGAATTTTACGATTTCCTGTTGTATTTTTACCTGCAAGTAACGTTGGGAGTGGCTCTTGGGCGGCAGCTAATTTAGGTAAGTGACGTCTGTAATAGTTGAGCATGCCCAAAAATCTGCGAAGTCCTTTGTAAGTTGTGGGAACGGGCATCTGTTGTACTGCTTCAACCCGCTCAGGCAAAGGTGACAGGCCTGCTGCTGAAACCAAATATCCCAGGAACTTAACCTCGCGTTTCCCAAACGTGCACTTTGTTTCGTTAATAATTATGCCATACTCTGTCAGACGGCGGAAAAGCTGCCGCAGATGTTCGACATGCTGATATACAGAACCAGAGAATGCTAAAATGTCGTCCATATAACAAAATACGAATGGTAATTCTCGAAGCACCTCATGCATGAATCTTTGCCATGTTTGGGCAGCGTTTCTGAAGCCAAATGGCATAAAATTGTACTCAAACAAACCGAATGGTGTGATAACTGCTGTTTTTTTAAATGTCAGATGGAGCCATGGGAATCTGGGAAAATGCTTTGGCGCAATCAATCACACTAAATATATTGGCATTGCTAATCGTACTGTTAAAATCAGTCACATTGGGTACTGGGTAGCGGTCGGGAACTGTGCGGGCATTGAGCGCCCTGTAGTCTCCACATACTCTCCATGAATTGTCTTTTTTACGGACCATGTGAATTGGAGATGCCCATGAACTGTCAGACCTACTTACAATACCTGTTTTTAGAAGTCTGTCGAACTCAGCTCGCGCCGCGCCGCGAGCAGCTTCTCTGGAAGCAGACGCCGCGGGAGGAAGGCAACGGGTTGACCTTGTGTCGTGCTGATGTGGTGTTGAGTATTGTGTCTGCATTTCCTGGTTGCGTTGACGGGTTCGGTAAGTGCTGGAAAGTCTTGAAGCAGTTTACGAAAAAGTGATTCCTCCGACAGTGCTCTGATATTGCCTACAGTATACGAATCGTTACGACTGTCGGGTGTCTTCTTGCGTGGCGCACACGTGTGCGCCCCGCTTAGTTGCGGGTACGAAATCGTATCACAGTATCCCGACGCGGATGTCGCGGTAGAGGAGCCGGAAATCTTCGTGCGGAAAGACACGGACACATCGCACTGCACTTGAACCGACGCGGAAGACGCAGTAGGCAATATCCCTTCTGTGGGATACGGTTAACCAGGTCGGGCATAAGTCGGTAGTTCCGTAAAAAGTCCGCTCCAATTATAGGACTCGGCACATGAGCAACCCCAAAAGTCCATTTTGGATGGAAGTTGGAATTCAGATGTAATGCCAACAATTTCTCACCATAGGTAGATATTCTGGAATTGTTTGCCGCAGTCAGCACATGTTGCGTTGTAGTCGTGAGTATATCACCTCTCTTTCTTGGATAAACACTGACTTCTGAACCTGTGTCAATCAGAAACTTCTCACCTGAAGAGAGGTCCAACACGAACAATCGGTGTGATTGGTTGACTGCAGATACCGTTGCGTTTTCACCTCTTTGAATCACGCTATGACTCGGGCGCCTATGTTGTTGTTGACGAACGTTAGCGCCCTTTAACGCCCGCCTTTTAAGTTTGGGTAGCTGCAGGGTTGAATACATTGACGGGCAGTGTTACCGAAGCGTCTGTGGTACCAGCACCATTGATCTGTCAAATCCTGTTGGATAACATTTCTTCGTCTTTTCCAACTGCGACTTCGTAGCTGGTGGTGGTGTGAAGTTACTTGCAGGTTGAGTTTTGCCACTTGTGCTGCCAGTTGCTGTATGGTGGGTTCGGTCGATGAGCACTGCTGTTGGGAAGTATTATTGCATGTTCCTGGCTCACTGACGTCAGATTCCATCACACTACTCGTTCTTGGGCCTCTATTCTGGCTGTAGTTGAATTCGGAACACGCAGAAACTTCGGTTAAGGTGTTTGCGATGGTGTCTGCCTTTTTTGCTAAGACTTGCAATGGTAAGTCTCTTTCTGCTGCAATGACGGCACGGATGTTGGCAGGAAGTTTACGAAGGCATATTAGACGTAAAGACTCTTCAGGTAGGAGTTCCGGGCCGGCTAATGTACGTAAGGCTTTGAGTACTTGTGACGGAGTCTTGTCGCCCAAATCTTCGTATGCGAAAATTTTTTGTAGTCGCACATCTGGTGACAACGTATAATGCTGTATGAGAGCTTCCTTTAGCACAAAGTAATTTTGTTGCGACAAGGTTTCTTCTACTTGCTCTATCACTTCTAAATTTAGATGTGAAACCACTATATTAAATTTGTCAATGTTGTTAGACACCCCACGCTGCCGAAATATGCATTCAGCCTGCGTAAACCAAAGCTGGGGGCGCGTCGGCCAGAACGCGGAAAGCTTAACATTTCCGTGTCGCGCGTAGGTACTCCCATCTTTTGCGTTAACATCTGTCGTTCCGTTTTGTGGCGAATCAAAGGGCGTGGACCGCCATCCTTGGTCGAACAGACTGTAGTCTTCAATCTTGATTCCACTGCCCATGCTTTTGCCTCTGAATTCATTATTCTCGTCGGTATATATATTTTCTTTATGCTTCTGCTACGATTTTTCGGGGTCTCCACTACGGGAGCGTTTATATTTTATGAAGTAACAGCTTTTTCATGAGATGAGAAAACATTTTATTTTCCAAGCACAGATCAAAAGCTAACAAGAATGAACAACTCGTAACCAAGCCGACTACGGCAAAGATAAATATCTTTCAGCTGCAGCTTTCGCCCGCTGTTTTTGGCGCGGTGGATAAATGACGTCGCCACAAGTAAAGCGTTTAAATATTTACACAAATTGACATTAAAGTCAAAGAGATTACTATTCACCTTCCCGTTTATCTAATCTGATAAATGTCCAAATTAAAGTCTTGAATAGACCATCCTCAAAAACAATCTCGTCACGATCTATTCTTGATCCCCGTTTAATAAAGTCCCAATTGTTGTTCTCTAAAGCAGTACGTCCTAAATAACTTCCGAACTAGAACAGACTAGAGACTGGAGTATCGTAATTACAACGTATGGCTGTTTATACTTTAATAAACACTATCTTTGGTGTCCCAGACCTACGTTCTATGACTATAATATTGATTTTCTTACGTATTAGAATAACTAATATTTTAATATTTTCTACTGTTTTTCCCCCCTCCCATGTTTCTAAAATTTATAATTAAATTTTCCTTTTCTTTTCTTTTGCTTTATATACTAGATATTTCCCTTTATTTATTTTTCGTAATTACTACTTGTGGAGGGACTTGGGTCATTTTGTGAATTGATATTTTAAGAACATGGGAGCTAATTTGGGAGCTATTTTTGTTTTTTCAACATCGGGAGGCGCTGTAGGTGTTACATGTGATAACGACGGACAGCCATGCGTGCTGCTGTAGAACGTGCGCCATGCCGGCCACAGGATTGGTACGGAGTTATTCTGGTAGGGCGTTCCATTCTTCTAGCAGTGCGGTTTACAACTGCTGCGTGGTCGTTGGTGCATGTGCATGGGCTGCAGTACCTCTCCCGAACGCATCTCACACGAGCTCGATGGGTTTTGACTCGGTAGGCCAGTCCGTTCGCCGAAATTCTCTCGTTTATGAGCTGCTCCAGGCGCGACCACCCGCTGTCATCCATAAAAATGAAGTCAGGATCAAATGCATCCGTGAAGAGACGCACATGGGGGAGGCGTAGAGTATCACAATAACATTGACTGGTGAGTGTACTGTGTTCGAAGACTTGGAGCCCACTACACCCGTGAAGCATTATGCCTCCTCCCAACACCTGGACCACCTAAACGATCATATTTGACAATGTTCCTGGGTGCGTTACGTTTTCCCACCTCTCATCGTGTGAAGGTATGTCCAACACTGTCAAACACGGCCGTTTTTGTGGTTCAGGTTGCGGATCGTGCAAAGATGGCATTGCCGTAACAAAGTCGGGACCCTACATCAATACCAAAAAAGATAGTGATGTCTCGCTGCTTACTGCAGCGACGAATGGGGGGCGCTGGTCAAGCTACGGTCTCTCTACCAGCTCCCCAGCGCCACCTCACGGAGACCGGTATAGAACCGAACGTGGAATCGCTCGCCGCAGTTCGTGACCTCCGATGAAGCAGACAGTATCAGGACACATGTGTCACTCATGTATTAGATTGAATCGTTACTGTGATTTTGTACATCAAGCGAAGAGTGTAGCAACTCTATGCCTCAAATTAGGCTTTAATATTCAAAGATAGTTGTAATTCCTGTGGAAATGAATTGTATAATGTATAAAGTAAGTTTTTTATCGTAATAAAGTGAACTAATAATATGCTATAGTTCCATTCCTCCATCATCCAGAGCAATAAAAAAAACCACAGTCATACCGGACATTTATGATCCTGTTGACTCTTTCAGCATCAACTACGGCCTGCGGATGGCGCATTAAAGCGCCGAAACTGGCAGCTACAAAATAAAAAAATAAGATCATAAGGACAGCTGTAGCTGTTTCATTTTCTTACAGCTGTAGTTTCGTCGGGCCGTAACACATGTGTTACCTTGTGGGGAGGTATAATGTTCCATTGGTATGTTGACGTCGAAGTTTTCGGACACGGTTCACTCATTGATCGGCGTTATTATGACACTGTACTTCCCCTCCATGTCCCCCTTTTCATGGGTAAATTCGGACCTGACATCATTTGTAGCCATGAGAATGCGCGACCGCAGGGAAGAGCGCAGGTGGAGGAATTTTTGGAACGAGATGAAGATGGGCGAATTGACTGGCCTGCCCGTTCTCCTCACACGTGTGGGATGCGTCGCGGAGACGTATTGTTGCACATCTAGCTGGACTAACCACCATCCAGAAGGTGTTAACCGCACTGGTGGAGTAATGGAACGCCCTACCACAAGAACTCAGTACCAAACTTAGAATTATATTAATAGCTTCAGCTGATGACGGGCGATATATAAACGGGGACAAGTGGAAATGTGTGCCCCGATCGAAAGTACAGGCACCATTTCCATTTAATTATATAGTTCTGGCAGTACCGTCCAAGACCTTCTTCATCTGTGCGGATGTACACATATTCCCCGAACTCTTACGGGACTTGGTAAGAATGTCTTCCACGAGTAATGAGTGTGTTGGGGTGTGTGGACATACAAGGCGAGAATGTGGGACTCGCGCGAGGCGTGCGCGAGACAGTCCATGCAGTCGCACTGTTCCCTTGGTGGCTCATATGGATAGAGCGTCTGCCATGTAAGCAGGAGATCCCAGGTTCGAATCCCGATCGGGCAACACATTTTCACCTGTCCCCGTTGATATATATCAGCGCCCGT
Organism: Schistocerca nitens; assembly: GCF_023898315.1. NCBI lineage: Eukaryota > Metazoa > Arthropoda > Insecta > Orthoptera > Acrididae > Schistocerca > Schistocerca nitens. The sequence continues at coordinate 45,537,667 of NC_064625.1, forward strand.
CAGCAGCTGAAGGTATTAACATAATTCTAATTTCGTCCTAGATGGCTGCAGATCATCAGTGGTGTCTGTTCTTTCATACATGTCCGAAAGAACAGACACCATATCCATATAAGTATACGTTACCAAACTTGTGATCAGCATGGAAACACGTTTCAGAGCATGCATTGCTGTTCTTGCTGACCATGCACCCTGTTAAAAACAAACTCTTGCCTTTTAAAATGAGCAGGGGACCATCATTAATGCCGCCCGCTGTGACCGAGCGGTTGTAGGCCGTTCTGTCATGAACCGCGCTGCTGCTACGGTCGCAGGTTCGAATCCTGCCTCGGGCATGGTTGTATGTGATGTCCTTAAGTTAGTTAGGTTTAAGTAGTTGTAAGTTCTAGGGCGCTGATGACCTCAGATGTTAAGTCCCATAGTGCTCAGAGCCATTGGAACCATTTTGAACAGTACCAACGACGATGAAGATTTTGTTCATCGTGACATAATTGCAACCCTTCCGCAAATTGCGGCAAATTTCAATGCTGGGCCATCAACAAGTGTCAGCATGCGAACCATTCAACGAAACATCATCGATATGGGCTTTCGGAACCGATGACAAAACGTCACAAAGCCATACGCCTCGCCTTGGCCCGTCAATACCGACATTGGACTGTTGACATCTGGAAACATGTTGTCTGGTCAGACGAGTCTCGTTTCAAATTGTTTCGAGTGAATGGAGGTGTACGGCTATGGAGACAATCTCATGAATCCATGGACCCTGCATGTCAGCAGGGGACAGTTCAAGCTGGTGGAAGCTCTGTAGTAGTGTGGTGCGTGTGTAGTTGAAGTAATATGGGACCGCTGATACGTCTAGATACACGTACAGGTGACACGTACATAAGCATTCTGTCTGATCACCTGCAGTCATTTATGTCCATAGTGCATTCCTACGGACTTCGGCAGTTCCAGCAGGACGATGTGACGCCCACACTTCCAGAATTGCTACAGAGTGGCTCCAGGAACACTCTTCTGAGTTCAAGCACTTCGCCTGGCCACCAAACTCCCCAGACATGAAGTTTAATGAGGATATCTGGGTGCCTTGCAATGTGCTGTTCAGAAGAGATCATGGTGTCAATTCCCTCCAGCTCTACTTCAGACATTAGTCGAGTCATGCCACGTCGTGATGCGGCACTTCTTAAGTGCCCGCGGGGCCCTACGCGATATTAGGCAGTTGTATCGGTTTCTTTGGCTCTTTAGTTTATAATTGCATTTTTTTTCTGTACAGGTTGTGAAGAACCTTTCGCTTCCTGTTACTTTCAAAGACTGTAGTTCTGTAAACAGTGGGAAGAGCCTTATGTAAATCTCCAAATTATAGGTTTGTCTTTCTTTAATGTACGTCGTACGATAAATCGTTGAGTCAGTATTTCCCGACGTGTGTTTCTGTAGAGTAATCGTTAATAACAGCGAGTGAAATTTTTTTAAGAACTCTTCTTTCAGAGAGCGGACCTAAACAAGGCAACTACGTCTGTATACATACTCTCAAACTACACTCAGTGCATGACGAAACGTACGTTCTACCACTGCTGATCATTTCATATCCTCACCCACAGCCAAATGGAGTGAGGAAAAAACGACCTCCATATGCATCCGCATGAGCCTTCGTATGTTATATGTGCGGTCTTTAACGAAATATACCTTGTTGGCAGTTCTTCAGGCAGCCCCTAATGTCGGTTCTCTAAATTTCCTCATTATTTTCGCGAAAAGGACGTCTTATTTTCTCCAGGGATTCCCGTTTGGGTTCACGAAGCATTCAGTGACAGTCGCGTGTTGGACAGAACCTATTGATAACAAATCTAGCAGCACGCGTCTGAATTGCTTCGACGTCTTCCTTCAATCACGCCTGATGGAGACCCTAAGCGGTGGAGCAATACTCAAGAATGAATGAGAAAAGTGTTCTACACACGGCCTCTTATGTAGAGGGACTACACTTTGCGTAAGTTCTCCCCATAAACCGAAATGGACCAGTCGCCTTCCCGAGTAGCGACCTTATGTGCTCGTTCCGTTTCGGATGCCTATGCAACATTTTGTCTAGATAATCGCCCATACTGTGTCAAGCAATACACCAGTAATACGTCATACGATCAGTACAGGATCCGCAATGACGTACATTTTTCTGTATTTCGAACAAGCTGCCATCCATGACACCATAGAAGTGTTATCTACGTTATCTTGTAGTCTCCTGCAGTCACGGAACGACGACACCTTCCCGTGTACGAAAGCGTCATCAGTAAGTAGCCGCATATAGCTACTTACGCAGTTGGGCATATCATTTGCGTGTATAGAGAATAAAAGCGGACCTATCACATTTTCCTGCGGCTTTTCTGACGATACCCTTGTCAGTGATGAACATTCGCCGTTGAGAACAACGCACTATTACTTAAGAAGTCTTCTAGTCACATATCTGGGAGCGTATTCCGTATGCACGTAGCTTCGTTAACAGTCTGCAGTAGGATACGTGTCGAGTGCTTTTCGGAAATGTAGAAATATGGAATCTGCCTGTTGCCCATCATTCATGGTTCGCAGGATACCATGTGAAAAAGGACAAGCTCAGTTTCTAACGAAAGATGCTTTCTGAATCCGTGTTAATTTGTGGACAGAACTATTTCTGTCTCAAAGAAATCTATTATATTCCAACTTATATTATTCTGGAGAATTCTCTATCAAACCGATGTTGAGAATACATTAAACGTAATCGCAATTGCGAATATGGATAACCATGAGCTGTAAAATGGAACGACGACAGTGAAAATTTGTGCCAGATCAGGACTCGAACCAGGATTTCCCGCTTATCAAGAGCGGTCGCCTTACCATTTGGCTATCCGTGCACGACTCACGGACACATCCAAACTTCCATCTGTCGTCAACAGGGCGTCTACGATCCGTACTCGTACATCGATTATGTACACTACTACCCACTAAAATTGCTGCACCAAGAAGAAATGCAGATGATAAACGGGTATTCATTGGACAAATATCAACTGACATGTGACTACATTTTCACGCAAGTTGGGTGCATAGATCCTGAGAAATCAGTACCCAGAACAACCACCTCTGGCCGTAATAACGGCCTTGATACGCCTGGGCATTGAGTCAAACAGAGCTTGGATGACGTGTACAGGTACAGCCACCCATGGAGCTTCAACACGATACCACAGTTCATCAAGAGTAGTGACTGGCGTACTGTGACGAGCCAGTTGCTCGGCCATCGTTGACCAGACGTTTTCAATTGGTGAGAGATCTGGAGAATGTGCTGGCCAGGGCAGCAGTCGAACATTTTCCGTATCCAGAAAGGGCCGTGCAGAACCTGCAACATGCGGTCGTGCATTATCCTGCTGAAATGTAGGGTTTCGCAGGGATCGAATGAAGGGTAGAGCTACGGGTCGTAGCACATCTGAAATGTAACGTCCACTGTTCAAAGTGCCGTCAGTGCGAACAAGAGGTGGCCGAGACGTGTAACCAATGGCACCCCATACCATCACGCCGGGTATACGCCAGTATGGTGATGACGAATACACGCTTCCAATGTGCGTTCACCGCGATGTCGCCAAACACGGATGCGACCATCATCATTCTGTAAACAGAACCTGGATTCATCCGAGAAAATGACGTTTTGCCATTCGTACACCCAGGTTCGTCGTTGAGTACTCTATCGCAGGCGCTCCTGTGATGCAGCGTCAAGGGTAACCGCAGCCATGGTCTCCGAGCTGATAGTCCATGCTGCTGCAAACGTCGTCGAGCTGTTCGTGCAGATGGTTGTTGTCTTGCGAACGTCCCCATCTGTTGACTCAGGGATCGAGACGTGGCTGCACGATCCGTTACAACCATGCGGACAAGATTCCTGCCATCTCGACTGCTAGTGATACGAGGCCGTTGGGATCCAGCACGGCGTTCCGTATGACCCTCCTGAACCCACTGATTCCATATTCTGCTAACAGTAATTGGATCTCGACCAACGCGAGTAGTAATGTCGCGATACGATAAACCGCAATCGCGATAGGCTACAATCCGACTTCTGTCAAAGTCGGAAACGTGATGGTACGTATTTCTCGTCCTTAGACGAGGCATCACAACGACGTTTCACCAGGCAACGCCGGTCAACTGCTGTTTGTGTATGAGAAATCGGTTGGAAACTTTCCTCATGTCAGCACGTTGTAGGTGTCGCCACCGGCGCCAACCGTGTGTGAATGCTCTGGAAAGCTAATCATTTGCATATCACAGCATCTTCTTCCTGTCGGTTAAGTTTCGCGTCTGTAGCATTTCATATTCGTGGTGTAACAATTTTAATGGCCCTATTGCCGTACAGGTTAGAAGCGACTTTCGAGTACAACGTCTGACCTGTACGGGAATATACCTAATGCATGTACGAGTACGGGTCGTAGACGCCCTGTTGACGACAGATGGAAGTTTGGATGTGTCCGTGAGTCGTGCACGGATAGCCAAATGGTAAGGCGACCGCTCTCGATAAGCGGGAAATCCTGGTTCGAGTCCCGATCTGGCACAAAAATTTTCACTGTCGTCGTTCCATTCTACAGCTGATGGTTGTCCATATTCACAATTGCGTATACGTTTAATGTATTTCAAAACGGCTGTAGTCGCGTGTTGCTTTCCAAAGGAACTTTGTATCGTCATCAGAATAACATAGGCGCTGCAGTATCGATGTTGGAATATTCTGCAGGCGAGCAGAAACACAAGGTGTGAGGAGACTCGTATTCTGGCCGCGGCTGCGACCCTCTGGGAGGCCTCGCCATCCTTGCCCACCACGGGTCGCGCTGCTGGCGGAGAAAGCTGCGCCGGGCTTTCTCTGCTCCCTGCTCTGCTCTGTTCTCGTAGCCTTGAGCCTGCCGTCGCCACGGTCAATCGTGTCGTTTTGTGGCCATCACTGCCTCATCTGTCTCTCACCGCTGCTCCGACTATTCATACATATTAAAATGGTGCTTGAGTTTTTACGTCGTTACTACGACGCTTGACTACGGCATTTATTATCATTCGTTACCTGGAGAGTTATCCTTGTAAATACGTATTGTTTGTAAAATAAATAAAGTGAAAGTGACGAGAGTAAGGGAGGTGGGCGAGAAGGGGCAGAAGATGAGCACTTCCGACGCGTCCTTATTATTCATTTTAATAGAGGAACAAAGAGGGCGTAGCTGTCTCGCAGAGCATAAACAGTTCTGACAGAAAGTGAATTGAAGCTTCTGAAATGTGTCACAGAAGAACGCGCAGAAATTACGTGGATAGATTGAGTAAGCAGTGACAAGGCACTGAATCGAGTTGGGGAAAAAACACGCCACTTAACTAAGAGACAGACTGTTGATAGGGCATATCCTGAGGGAACAAGGATTCGTCTTTTTGGTACTGTGACGTAGTTTCAGGGCTAAAAATTGTAGAGGGAGACCAACTTTTGACAGTTCGAAGTAATCAGATGGAATTATGTGGTTCCAGAGAGTCTCAAACGTATGTGATGTATGTATATATGCTTCAGCCTCCGTATGTACACTGCTGTATGTAAGTTCAGGCCGATGTACGGTGCAGTAGCTATGCACAAGATGGAGTAGCGTGGAGAGCTGCATCAAACCAGCCTTCGGACGAGGCAACAACGACAACAGCGATGACGAAGGCGACAACAACAGCGATTACTACTGCTACTACTACTACTACTACTACTACTAAAAATACAACAACCGACAAAATTTTGGAGGTTGTTCCAGGATATTTCCTGAGTGTCTTAGTGTAACCGACCCGTGGTCTCCGGTGGCTCGTTACGGCGTAATATTGTGATTGTGATTTATTCGTTTTGTCACCCGAATCACCTACAAAACATTGTCTTCCAGATCGGATGTTCTGGCATACCTCGTGCAGCCGGTATTTTCTGTTCGAACGTAGAAGCATCCGGTTTCTCGTAGGCTCCTGTGTACAGATGGAGCAGTACAGTGAAGTGGTGGCCGTCGTTGTGGGACAAAACTAGCGAGTTGCAAGCAGGACTCGAGCACTGAGGGTTCCGTACAAACTCAATTATATAAGGGGCGTTCAAAAAGAAACGAGCCGGAGTCTGGAATGCGCAAACCGGTGACAGGAGGGTAATATCGTGGCGTGTGTAAGGTGGTGTGGTTCCGACCAGAGCGTGGAAGTTCACACCCCCTCGCTAGAGGGCACGCTTGGGCGGCACGTGACTATACAGAGCTAGCAGCAGCAGCATGCATCAATCGTCCAACGCTGCCAGTCGCATTGCAAACAGTGACGTGGAGGCGCCAAAGGAGAGCAAAGAAGTGTTGTTCGTTTTCTGACAGCGGAAGGAGTAAGAGGAACAGACATTAATCGACGATTGTCACAAGTGTACGGCAAACACCGTGTGTCCCTGCAGGGTCAAGTCGTGGCACAATGGCTTCAGGGAAGGACGAATGACGTTAGCCTATGATGCACGGTCTGGAGCACCACACTGCATTACCGATTACATCGTCCAGCTAGTGGCTGCACCGATTACCCAGGACCGCCGAGTGACAGTGACAGCCATAGCCGGCCGCGGTCGGATAGAGCGTCGGAACTGTTCACACCATCATGAAGGAACGACTGCATTTGCGCGAAGTGTGTGCCCAATGGGCGCCCCACAGTCTTCAACCATACCAGGGAGCATGTCGAGTGGCCCACTGTCTTGCTCATCTGCAGCGCTATGCTCGGGTGGTGGTTGGCGATGAGTCATGGAAGTCTGCAGTGGAAGCATCCAGGGTCACCACCACCAAAAAAAGCCAAGGCCATCCATTAGTGTGCAGGAAAGGTTATTCTTATTGACCAAGGTGGCCCCCTTCTGATTCACTTCCTGCAGCACGCGACAACAGTGAATGCCCAGCGTAGCCGAGCTGTCTAAGGGGCTGCAGTCATGGACTGTGCGGCTGATACCGGCGGAGGTTCGAGTCCTCCCTCGCGCATGGGTGGGTGTGTTTGTCCTTAGGATAATTTAGGTTGTGTGTAAGCTTAGGGACTGATAAGATTTCACACACATTTGAACTCTTTTTTTTTCCCAGCGTTACTCGCAAAGCTTGACCACCGTTCGCCGCCCGCAGCTCGTGGTCTCGCGGTCGCATTCTCGCTTCCCGAACACGGGGTCCCGGGTTCGATTCCCGGCGGGGTCAGGGATTTTCACCTACCTCGAGATGACTGGGTGTTTGTGTTGTCCTCATCATTTCATCATCATTCCTGAAAGTGGCGAGATTGGGCTGAGCAAAGGTTGGGAATTTGTACGGGCGCTGATAACCGCGCAGTGGAGCGCCCCACAAACCAAACATCATCATCATCAAACATCATCACCCTTCGCTAAGCGATCAAATCAAAACTACCAGGCAATCTCACCCGTGGGGTCATTTTGCGCCGCGACATTGCAAAGCCTCATACGGCCCAGACAGTCGCGGCACTCCTACAGAAATTCAAATTGGAGGTTCTCGGCCACTCCCCATACAGTCCGAAACTCTCTCCCTGTGATTACCCTATTTTTGGTCCCCTTAAAGAGGCTTTGAGGGGTAAACGATTCACCTCGGACGACGACGTCCAGCTGTACGTGCGGAACTGGTTAACATCGCAGGCCTGGGAATTTTATAAGACAGCCATTCACCGCCTTGTGTCACAGTGGGACAAGTGTCTCAACAGCCAGGGTCAATACTTTTAACATACAGGTAGTGGTTCCTATAATTATGCCTCCGGCTCGTTTCTTTTCGAACGTCGCTTATAGAGTATCCATCCGTTCTGGGAATCGAGAATCTCGACGATTTTTGCTTGTTATCGACACTGATACTGGCAAGATATCGATTCCAGGATTCCAAAACTTTCGAAAATATTTTAATTCAAAATCGGATAACAAATCACAAGAAATATTTTTTCGTATGATGTAATTACAGATTAACGGTTTTCTGATTTTTCCGTTACTTGTAATGCGAAACCCTTCTTCCTCTCCAATTTCATGATTCTACGTTAAGGGGAAGTACCCACAAGTTTTTAATTAGTGACTTTGCGAGTATCAAAATAGATAAAATAAACGGCCGTATCTTTTGATTTCATTGACTTACAAGCGCCACATTTTAACATCAGTAAGTGTCCGTAGATCTTAGTATGTGACGAAACTTTCAACTTGGTACATCTACCCGTTACTGAGAAGAAAAGGGTCTTAACAGACGGACTGACAGACAGACGAAAAGTCAGTCAGATAATAAATGACAAAAATTTTTTTCGTGCTTATAATTACAAATTAAAATTCTCGGATTTCTTAATTTGGTTGTAGTATGAAACCTTGTTTCTTGGTAAATTTCATGATTCTAGATTAATGGAAAGCACCATGTAGATTTTGATGACTGAGTTTGCGAGTATCAAAATATGTGACATAAATGGCGGTATTTTTGGATTCATTGACTTAAAAACTTGCGTTTCCTACACCGCTAAGTGCCTATATACCTTAGTATGTAACATAAATTTCGACACGGTTTTAAAAAGTGGGACAGACAGGCAGACAACAAAGTCATCCTGTAAGGGTGCCGTTTTTACCTGTTGAGGCACGGAACCCTAACAATGAGCATATTGTCGTTGTGCCGTTCTGTACTCTACTGCATGTACGAGTAGGAGGTGCCTATCTGTTAACACTACGACAACGTTTCATATTGCTGTGGATCACTGTCAACATGCAACTAACACTGCGGTAAAGCAAACCCGAGACAATACTGAACGGTACTGAATGTAAGCATAAGGGCGAAGAGTGAAGCGGGCATTACTGTCGTCAAAAGCAAGTGAATGGATAGAGGCAAACAGTGCAGCCCTCGACATTTGGACTTCGTACAGATGTTTTCAGTGAAATACAGATAGAGAAATGAATAGGAGTGAAAAATCAAACGAAATGCAATTTCTTTGTAACGAGCCTGCAGAGACCGAGGGTCCCATATGCCAAGGTACTCTTTATACATCCTGTAGTCTTTTGTCGATGGAATACTGGTTCGCCGTGTATATCACAAGAGACACCGTACTGTGCATGGCGGGGGATGCTGTCCTATTCCAGTCACTTATTGAGCGCTGGTAGAATGACAGTCAATACACCCCTCTTACGTAATGCTCCTGATACTTTCACGAGATATTCGATGCTGGCAGCACAATTGTCGCATTATTTTCTTCAATGCAAGTTGTCTAAATTCCGTGATGCATTTGTGTTACACTTTGCAGTGGTCTGTACAGATCAGTTTCGATCTTATCAGCGCATCTCCGAATTATTTCCGCGTCTATTGTCATGTCTACGTTATAAAGACTCTAAACACTGAATAGTAGAATTTGTCACATTAGCGTCTTATATGCGATAACCTTCGTAGACACCTTCCACTCTTCAACGACACGTCCAACTGAGATATACGTGATCGTCTCATTTCAAATGACTTGATTGTATTCCCTTTATCTACACTGCTGACTATAATAATTGAAATATCTGCTCGATTAACACATGATGTCGTGTAATGTATAGTGAGAAGAATACATGAGAACATTTGTAGGTCATTTAGAAGTGTTTTGGTGCGAACTTCAGTACACTGAGCTGCCGTCCTCTGGCAGCAACAGTGGCTCCAGCCTGGTTGGCTTTAGGGCCGAGCTGAGCTTGAATGACACTAACTTCAACTCTATACCACAGTCGATCAAACGGTTGGTGTGGGGTGGCGTGCCATTTTCTCGGTAACATATGACAAGATGTTTTCAGAGGGTGAGAGATTTGGAGAACGTATTGACAAGGCCAAGAATGGAATACCCTCTGTATCGAAGGAGATCAGGACAGCGCGTGAAACATGAGGTTAGCATTATCACATGATAGGTAATGGTTTTTATATTGGTAACGCCACGTAGCACTCTGTATGAAAATCACTGGCTGTGCTGTGTGCAGTCTGTGGCTGATTTGCATTGTTGGAACATTGTTATTGTAGTGTTAGGCAGTTGGCTGTGAACAGCGCGTAGCGTTGCGCAGTTGGGGGTGAGCAAACACCCGCGACGTGCAGGAAGAGAGTGACTGAGGTTCTGTAGGGTACCGACTGTGATGTGAGGAGCCATGCCGACTACAGTACCGTGGTCAACTTCGCTAGGTTTCTCGGTTGCGGATCCATGGCGCGAACAGTTGTGTTGATCCATTGTGGCTTCCAGAATGAGGGTATCACCCAGGGAACGCCACGAAAACATACTCCATACCATAACGCCCCATCTTTGCTTGCTTTCAGACGTTTTACGTCGAAGACGCCAACGGCCATCTGTGAGATGGAGCTCAATTAATTTTTCGTCTAAAAATGTCACTACTCAGCAGACATGCAGTGGCGGTAATAGCTTGCAAATTCCAGCCTTCGTCGCCGATGAACAGCAGTCAGCACACCGCATGAACCAGGTGCCTGCCGCGGAGGCCATACACAGCAACATTCGCTGAACGTTTGTCAAGGAGACAATGTTGGTAGCCTCTAGGTTCATCTGGGCGGTCAGTTGCCCAACAGTTGCGCGTTTGTTCGCCCGGACGCATCTCTGCAGCCGTCGTTCACCCATGTCATCTAGGGCCCCTGGTACACCACAGTTGCCTCGGTGCGGACTTTGGACACCGCCATTTTTCCATGCACGGTATACAGGGTTCAAAAATGGTTCAAATGGCTCTGAGCACTATGGGACTTAACTGCTGTGGTCATCAGTCCCCTAAAACAAACGTAACTAACCTAAGGACATCACACTCATCCATGCCCGAGGCATGATTCGAACCTGCGACCGTAGCGGTCGCTCGGGTCCAGACTGAAGCGCCTAGAACTGCTCGGCTACTCCGACCGGCGGTATACAGGGTGAGTACAAAGTCTTGCCCTGATTATAAACAATTTATTATAGAATAACCGTTTGACATAATTTACATTTGATGCCGTTACATACTAGTGTATTATTTTTTCTTTTTTTTTTTAAGACCACTTACGTTAGTAAACCTCAGCGTGTCGAGACGGTATTCCAGTTCCCGACAGGTGTTTCGTAACATGTGTTCTGTCACAGTACCCACAGCCGGCCAGAGTGGCCGAACGGTTCTAGGCGCTACAGTCCGGAACCGCGCGACCGCTACGGTCGCAGGTTCGAATCCTGCCTCGGGCATGGATGTGTGTGATGTTGTTGTGTCGGCAGAAGAGCCAACACCGTGTTACGAGTGGAGGCCGAGATGCACGCGTTTTAGCTCACGCAGCCTGGCGTGAAGAAGGAAGAACTATACTGACGTGAGGTCTGGAACATGACAAGGAATGAGAATTCAGAAAGCGGACGTAATTAGTTTGATAACTTTAATCCATTAATGATGAACGTCGCTCTTGACGGTACATGAGTCACAATATTATCTGTTCAGGATACATAGTAACTAAATATGGCGCCTTGCTAGGTAGTAGCAAATGACGTAGCTGAAGGCTATGCTAAACTGTCGTTCGGCAAATGAGAGCGTATGTACACAGTGAACCATCGCTAGCAAAGTCGGCTGTACAACTGGGGCGAGTGCTAGGGAGTCTCTCTAGACAAGACCTGCCGTGTGGCGGCGCTCGGTCTGCAATCACTGACAGTGGCCACACGCGGGTCCGACGTATACTAACGGACCACGGCCGAGTTAAAGGCTACCACCTAGCAAGTGTGGTGTCTGGCGGTGACATCACAGATGCCCTTAGGTTAGTTAGGTTTAAGTAGTTCTAAGTTCTAGGGGATTGATGACCACTGCAGTTAAGTCCCATAGTGCTCAGACCCATTTGAACCACACTACCCACAACAGCTTGTATGCTAGTCTTCAGATTGTCGACGTCAGCAACTGGTGCGACGAAGACTCCGTCGTTGATATAGCCGCAGAAAAAAAAAGTCAAGGGGCGTAATGTCTGGAGAGTGGGGTGGCCAGGCTGTTGGACCGTTCCTTCCAATCCACCGATCCGGAAATGTTTCATACAGGAAATCACGCACTATCAAAGCCCAGTAGGGGGGGGGGGGGTAGTACTCCATCTTGCTGGAGAAGTATCAAATAATGGCTCTGAGCACTATTGAAGTTAACATCGGAAGTCATCAGTCCCCTAGAACCTAGAACTACTTAAACCTAACTAACTTAAGGACATCACACACATCCTTGCCCGAGGCAGGATTCGAACCTGCGACCGTAGCGGTCGCGCGGTTCCAGACTGAAGCGCCTAGAACCGGTCGGTCATTCCGGCCGGCCTAAAAGTATCCATGGTCAATCAAAACCTCTAAGTTAATGTTAGCGGCAATGGATTTTTCCGTGAAGAAAAACGGTCCAAAAACCTTGTTATGCATGAGGCCGCACCAAACATTCACTTTTTCGCTGTCTCGCAGTAACTGTACAGTTGCATGTGGAGACTCTGAACCCCATATACGGACATTATGCCTGTTTACCATTCCACTGACATGAAAGGTGGATTCATCGGTAAAGCATATGCGATTTATGTAATCGTTAGCGCCATCAATCCTGTTGCGAATCTCAGTTGCAAATTCAGCACGTGTCAGCAAATCATACGGTTCCGAGGCCTGCACGATTTGCACTTTAAAGGATGCAACCTAAACCTTTCATTCGGAATCTTCATCACACTTGCTTGCGGTATTTGAAGTTCACGTGATGCATGACGAGTTGATTTAGACGGACTCCGTTGAAACGATTGCCGAACACGATCAACACTTGCATCACTCACACGAGGCCTGCCACTTCGAGGACGATCTTCAACGCTGTCTGAATCGTTAAACTTTGCATACCATCGCTTTATTGATTTAACGTCAGGAGGGCTGCGTCCATAAGAAGCCCGAAATTTACGCTGAACGCTGATAGGCGATTTCGTTTCGTGAAACCAATGCACACATTGCGCTTTCTCCTGCTTCGACACCATTCCGCTAGCAACTAACGTTACCTAACAGACCGCGTCGGTATTGTGGAGCACTAGCACCATCTATTGGTCACTAGTAACACTAACCTATGAAGCGGCATCAAATGTAACTGATTGCCGGCCGCTGCGGTTCTAGGCGCTTCAGTCCGGAACCGCGCGACTGCTACAGTCGCAGGTTCGAATCCTACCTCGGACATGGATGTGTGTGATGTCCTTAGGTTAGTTAGGTTTAAGTAGTTATAAGTTGTAGGGGACTGATGACCTCAAATGTTAAGTCCCATAGTGCTCAGAGCTATTTGATTTTGTAACTTATTATGTCAAACGGTTATTCTGTTATAAATTTTTATAATCAGGGCGAGACTCTGTGCTCACCCTGTATTTTAACCACAGCGGCATGCGAACGGTTTACAAAGTTAGCCGTTTGGGAAAAGCTTCCGCCCCTGACCCGAAATCCAATGGACATGCTCTGTAAAACGTCAGATAAATCGCTGTGTTTCCGCATTACTACAACCACTGCACTGTATCCGCGTCCCCTCATCAAGCTTTATACATCCTCCACTGCTAGTGTTGTTACCTGCCGTCTGTGAGTGGTTAATGCACATTGACGGCGAGTGACCGCGTATATCACCGGCCTTCCAATTATCGGCTGTGCGAACCAGAGGCGATCTGTGTACTCTAATGGAAGCTGTGCACTATGGCGACGTTCATTCTCAAACAAGGCATGTGACACATCGGTCCATCCCACACGACCAAGCGAGCAATATATTTGTCTCTCAGACTCTCGTAGCGAGCCACAGTTGAGGTCCTGTACACGCCCGGGTTCCCGGGTTCGATTCCCGGCGGGGTCAGGGATTTTCTCTGCCTCGTGATGACTGGGTGTTGTGTGCTGCCCTTAGGTTAGTTAGGTTTAAGTAGTTGTTAGTTCTAGGGGACTGATGACCATAGATGTTAAGTCCCATAGTGCTCAGAGCCATTTTTTGAGGTCCTGTATGGCACTGGCTTTAACCTTCCTGAACCCATTGATCCTGTTTGCACATCATAGTGGCGTTCAGACCGAGCAGCAATATCGTACAATGATGAATCGCAGTGTCGGTAGGCCACGATTCCGCCATAATTGATTTGCGGCACTTACTGGTAAACGTTTTGCTTCTTACAGGAGACATAACACGGTCACCTCACAAACAAACAACAGTCAAATCCGAAATGTGAAAAACTCGCTGCGTACTCTTTCCATATGCACGGTGGTTTCGCTGAATACGAAAAAACTGCAGGAAACGATCCCTGTGGGGAAAGTAGCAGAAAAGGTAATATGAACATTACAGCCAGAAATGCGTTCCAAGGGAGGTACATTCAGTTGAAGGTGGTGATAGAATGCGGGGCGCGTTCAATAAGTAATGCAACACGTTTTTTCTGTAGACGGGATTCGAATACACCATATTATTTCCCACTCTTTCAGCTATAAAACGCTATTTTTCACCATAATCTCCGTTCAGTGCGACGGTCTTAGGCTACCTTCCTGGGAGGACTGTACGCTCACGTGGTACCACTCTACCTGTGGACGTTGGAGTCAACGTTTTGCTGCGTCACTAATCTCCCCATCATCCACGTACTGCTTCGCAGAAATTATTCTTCTTTGCTCATTATGGTCTTCGTTTAGGGGGCATGGAACCCAGCAGGCAGACACCTTTGAGTACCCCAAGTGGAGCACGAGTATGTCAGCACTAGAAATAGAGACGTCCAGGTGTGCAGCGAAGTGTTTGTGATCCGTCGATCACCACGAGTGAGATTGTTCGCATGCTCCAGCATTGTGCAGCAGTCACGGCTGTGTGCTGGCCGGCCGGCACGCACGATGTTTAGAATTTATGCTACCCAGGCAGCAAAATAACTCACGGCGGACGGAGCAAGAAGGACATGAAAAGCAGACTAGCGCTGGCTACTAGTATCAAATATTGGCCTTAATTTGGAAAGAAATTTCTGAGAATGTACGTTGGGAGCATAGCATTGTGCAGTAGTGAAACATGGACTGTGGGAAAACCGGAACAAAAGAGGATCGAAGCATGTGGAGCCACAGACGAATGTAATAAACCAGGTGGACTGACAGTTTAAAGAATGAGGAGGTTCTGCGCAGAATCAGAGAGGAAAGGAATATATGGAAAACACTGACAAGAAGAAGAGACAGGATGATGGGACGTTAAGGCATTAGGGAATAACTTCCATGGTACTAGAGCGAGCTATAGAGGGTATATATAAAAAAAGGCACTGCGATCGTTTCTGTGTACTCAGTACATACAGCTTGTTGAAAACAATATAACCCTCATATTTTCTAACAGCAAATCTGTCAGCTGGTGAAACTGAATGTGGGTTGCCGTGAGAAAATTAGTACGTTAGACTCCTTTTCCTGGAACTGGTCAGAGTTACCTGAGGTAAATTCATCTGGACTAGGCTTACAGTCTTTTCCGTTACTGTGACGCACGCCTCCGCTTGCGTGCCTACATCGCATTTCCCATTGGGTCGATACATCATTACCTTCTGCCATCTCCCCTCTCCCTCTTCGTGTTGTAACCAAAGCGATATTCTGCACTGGCTTAACATTTAGTTCTTCCCGTACGACGTTGTTTCGGATTTCAATATCGAGACTACATTTTTGTTCCTGTACAATTCCGAAGATAGCAAGCGCAGATAAGCGCGAGAACTACCGCACAATAAGTTTAACAGCCCGTGCATCTAAGCTGCTGCGAATAATAATATACAGAAGAATGAAAAAGAATATTATCTCTTAGATGACGATGAGTTTGGATTTAGGACATGTGAATGTACCAGAGAGGCAGTGTTGACGTTGGGCTTGATAATGGAAGCAAGACGGAAGAAAAATTAAGGCTCGCTCATAGATTTTATCAATCTTTTCGCGTTCTACAGTGTAAAATGTTGCAAGGTTTTCGGAATTCTGAGAAATACAGAAGTAAGCTATAGGGAAAGGCTGATAATATACGACACTTAAAACAACCAAGAGGGAACGATAAGATCGGAAGACCACGAGCAGACTGCTCGGGTTAAAAAGGGTGTAAAACAGGGATGCAGTGTTTCGCCCCTACTGTTCAGTGATAAGACTCTCTGATGGCGTTACTCTCATTAGTGAAAGTGAAGAAGAATTACAGCATCTGATGAATGGAATGAACTGTCTAATATATACAGAATATTGAGAGTAAACCGGAAAAACAAAGATAATGACAACTGTCAGAGTGACGAAGTAGACGAAGTTAAGGAATTGTTCTACTTTGTATGCAAAATAAACTGTGACGAACGGAGCGAGGAGGACATAAAAACAAAGTGGAGTGGTAGGGTAAGGAATGAGGAGCTACTCCTCAGAATCGGCAAAGAAAGGAGGGTATGGAAAACAGTGAGAAGGAGAAGGGATATGATGACAGGACTTTCGTTAAGACTTCAGATAATAACCTCTATGGTCCTAGACGGAGCTGTAGAAGATAAAAACTATAGGCGAGATTGAAATATATCCAGCAAATAATTGATGACATATGTTGCAAGTGCTACTCTGAGATGAAGAGGTTGACACAGGAGAGGAACTCTTGCGGGTCGCATCAAACCAGGCAGAAGAGTGACAACTCGAATAAAAAAAAAAAAAAAAAAAGTAGTTTACGAATTATCCGCGCGTCAGAACAGTACGGCACAGTTGGAACCGCCGTAGTCCTAGATACTTGGTATTTCTTTCGGTGTTCTTGTTTTCAAGGGTTTAATTATTGTTCCCGAAATTATTTTGAGCCTACTTGCTTGTTAGGGGATGCCTGTTTCGTAGGTCATATTACATCCCAGTTGTTTGAACTATTTGAATTCTTGAAGTAGCATACTATGTACATTTTAGAGCATTGTTGTTATTTTCCAATAACGGCCGTTAATGTTTATTTATCTTCAGCAACGTGCCATATGTGATTGGCAACATATTTTGTATAACTCGTGTACAGCTCCTTGTAAGTCGTCTTCGGTCTTCTGCAGGATTATTTGGTGGTCCCCGAATGATATAGTACCTTAGCCCGGCTGTAACTTATATACAAGTTTTTACAAAAAGTATTTCATATTTTCAGAGATGGTATTGCGGCCCAAAAGAATGAAAAAACTCCCGTAAGCTTGAGCTCTAAAAGTCCATACTTTAACATCTGTGAGCCCTCGTTCATCTTTGCAACTGTGAAACATCTATTGGAACATCAGCCCATTTTCTCCGCAGTGTCCGAGAACACCTCACGTAGACGTTTAAAGGGCAGTGGATTGGTCGGGGAGGTCCAGTAAGTCGGCCATCTCATTCTCCCGGCTTAATATCTTAGATTTTTGGATGTGGGAACACAGGAGATCTTTGGTATATGCAAACCTCATTAATGATGTGTAAACACTACAGGAACCCGTCATCGATGCCAGACAGTGTATTCGCCACCCACCTGTATTTTTTGAGAGTGCGTGATTTCTTAACGCGTGTGGCAGAAGCGCGCCTTACTACGAGTGGACAACACATTAAGCACCTCCTTTAGCGATCACTCACACGTGTGGGTTGTATGTAATAACAAGCAGATTGCTTGTAGAAGCTGTGCTGCTTATGATAGAAAAATTTGTTCTCATTTATTTATTCATTTGTTTACTGCATTCTGTTGATGGTTCGTAGTAGCAAAGCGCTTGCAGTAGAAGAGATGCGTTTCACAGTAGCGAAGATTAATAAGTTCTCACTACTTTTAAGATACGCTTTGTAGAGCCCACGTTTACAGGAGTTCAATGTGTTTGGCTTCCATGTGTTTGGCCCAATGAAGGGTGCAATCCGCGGGAAGCAGTACGTGAATGATGCGGAGGTAACTGATGCGGCAAGACATTGGCTCCGACGTTGACCAGTTGAGTGGTACCATACGGTCATAAAAGCCCTCCCACTAAGGTGTCGTAAGGCCGTCGCCTTGAACGGAGGTTATGTTGAAAAATAGGGTTTCATAGCCAAAAGAATGGGGAATAATATGGTGTATTACAATCTTGAATAAAACCAACCTGCTTTCAGAAAAAAAGTGTTGCATCTCTTACTCAATATCCAGCGTATTTTTTAGGAAAGTTCTTCAATGCTGTTGTCAGTGTACAAAGCGTAAAACAGGTGTTTCTTTTTTCTTAATTTTTTATCCTCCTTACTTATGTCGTCATTTCTTATTTTGGAGCCAGAATGGCCAATGTCGTTACTACGTTTTATAGTGTCTCGTTTCCTATCTGAGTCCTTCATCAGAATTGGATAATTCTAATACACTTCATTGTGTTAACTTTGTACGTGTCCGTCTTATAACCTCTTCTCAACAAACTACAACTGATGTAATTGTTTGCCATCTTTGACAGTATTATAATCTCGTCGGCTAACTTTAAAGTTTTTATTTTCACCTTCAACTTTAATTCTCTTTGCAAATACCTCCTTGATCTCCTTCAATCGTTACTCAACCTACAGGTTAAGAAACACGGAAGTTAAGCTGCAATCAAGTCCCGCTCACTTTTCAGTTATTGAATTTCTTCCATGTTCTTCAACCCTGTCGAAGGCAGTCTGGTTCCTGTAAATGTTGTGTGTCACGTTTCTCTCCTGTGTTTTTTCTCTGTCAAAAGTATTCTGGTATAAGACGAAAAGTTTGTGATATGCCGTGTATTTGTACTCGTTTTGGAACCCCTGTACTTTAATTTATTTACAGTTCGATGCAACAGCACTGCCTTACTGATTGCACAAGAGCGCCGTAGACTGTCAGTGTAGTAGATGCCTTGCGGCGTTCGCATGTCCTCTACGCTCAATTACCGAAATCTCGAAATTGGCAGCTTGCGCAATATACGGAGCGACTGGGCATCCGGCGGAAAGCTCGCATCTGTCGTAACCCAAAGGTTAGGAGCGCCTCCTCTCAAATCTTTCTTTAGAGGTCAAACTGGTGAAATTTCATTCCGCAACCTTCATGCGTTGGACAGATACATGAATTTCTGCTGGATGCAGAAACTTCCGGTATAAAGTGCTCTCACTTACAGGGGTAATGTCTTAGAGATACCGCCACCACTATTCTGCAAGCGGGAGTTACTGTTAGGTATTCTTTTTCCTCTGAGGGGAAGCGCAACTAATGGTTCTAATGTTAATCTGCCGTGTGATTGAAAACTTTGTAACAATAGTGAAAACTTTGTATTGTGGCAACACTACTTGTCGATGGATAGATCTCCAGTCATGTCAGATGTGACCCCCTGTCAAAAGCCTGAATAACCACCTTTTGGCCGGCCGGAGTGTCCGAGCGGTTCTAGGCGCTTCAGTCTGGAACCGCACGACCGCTACGGTCGCAGGTTCGAATCCTGCCTCGGGCATGGCTGTGTGTGACGTCCTTAGGTTAGTTAGGTTTAAGTAGTTCTAAGTTCTAGGGGACTGATGACCTCATCAATTAAGTCCCATAGTGCTCAGAGCCATTTGAACCATTTATAGAGGCTGAAGCGGGAATATTCCACATGTCTCACAACAAATTTCGCATTTTTCAACCGAAATTGTCCGAGAAGAAAAGTGTTGTTTTACTTGTTGAGCATATTTTGTATAATTTGGCGTGTAGCAAGTGCCGAGATGGTTACATTGAATTTGCCCTTGGCCATTTCCTTCCCCCACTCAAACTTTGAGCTGCGTCTCTGATGATCTCGTTGTCGACGGGACGCTAAATTCTAATTCTGTTTCTCCTCCTCTGCGTGGTGTTATTGTGTAAACGCGGCTGTAATAAGACCACCGCCGCGGAGTGACTGCGAACTGCCTCGACTGACATTGCACTAGAATACTGCACCGGAAGGAAGGGTGGTAAGGGTTGTAATGTTGCTACCTCTTTCTGTTATATCCTATTACCGAAATACGTAATGAACTGGAACATGAAATTATATCTTTGGCAAAATGAAGGATGAAAAATAAATTATTAGGCTCAGAGAAATGGAAGTTTTATTTAGAAAGAGACATAATGTTAGACGAGCTTCTTTCTAGTGCAGCCGGCCGTCGTGGCCGAGCGGTTCTAGGCGCTACAGTCTGGAACTGCGCGACCGCTACGGTCGCAGGCTCGAATCCTGCCTCGGGCATGGCTGTGTGTGACGTCCTTAGGTTAGTTTGGTTTAAGTAGTTTTAAGTTCCTGGGGACTGATGACCTCAGAAGTTAAGTCCCATAGTGCTCAGAGCCATTTGAACCATTTTTCTAGTGCATCTGTCCGCTGACTAATGTCATGTCTAAGGAAAAAAAGGGGCTATCAAACGTTTCCGTGCAAAGATCATACAGTCCACAATCGAATGCCAGTCAAGCATAATCGCCGTGAAGATTGAGCCAATCATCCCACCGAGGAACCAGGGTGAAATACCCGTCTGCTAAATCGCCGTGTCCTGCTCCCTATGCACATCATCGTCCGACATGAATCGGCGACACTGCAAGGCCTTTTTAAGAGACCGAAGGCGTGGGGGAGTTCAGGACTATTGGGCGAGTGGTCGAGTGTCTCCCACTTGAAGCTGACCTCCCATATCGCCACCAAGACGGAACTCGGCACACCATTCCACAAAGGTGCTTTCCGACAGGCATGTTGCTCCATGTGCATTCTTCATTCTCCGATGGATGTTTATCGTTATTTTTCATTCGGCAGCTAAGAAAAGAGTAACAGCACGTTGGTCCTATTTGGACGCTTTTGGTAATGACGTCGCCATAGTTAAAGTATCGGCATTTACCGTACGGATGTCGAGAAGACAAGAATGGCACACTACTCCATTGCCTACATACCCTTACTTACACAGGGTGTCCCATTTATCTCGACCACCCTAAATAACTGTTTGTCCAGATGCAAATTACAAAATGTTTCAAGCCAATATTCTTTAGCCGTCAGGGCGACATGAGTCAGCATGATCGCTTTCGATGTAGCTTTGTTTTTTACTAAGATATGAACAGCGGTCGAATTTTTTTAATGGCACCCTGTATTTTTTATTTGGTAATTCATTTACTCTCCAAAAGACCTATTCAAAAATATACCGCAGTGAACCATTCACTGAAACACAACGTTATTAATTACATGACACAACATTGACGTTGGCGATCCCAGCGCTTAGTGCAGGTACTAGGAGTAGTGGAACACACCGAAGTGCTTGACATTGAAAATGGTTCAAATGGCTCTAAGCAGTATGGGATTTAACATCTGAGGTCATCAGTCCCCTAGAACTTAGAACTACTTAAACCTAACTAACCTAAGGACATCACACACATCCATGCCCGCGGTAGGATTCTAACCTGCGACCGTAGCTGCTGCGCGGTTCCGGACTGAAGCTCCTAGAACCGCTCGGCCACAGCGGCCGGCGCTGACGTTGAGGGAGGACAAATGTAAATATAAGTAGAATGCACACCCGTCATTCCGTCAACTATCGCCAGTTGAAGAGTAGAACGAAGAGAAGGTAGAAATGGATACTCATCTATGGGGAATGTTAAGTTAGCAGAACAGTAATTGCAATACTGTTTTCTTATGTACGGGTACATTTAGTACAGTAGTATAGTCCTTTTAAATACTGTTTTGTAGGGTAGGCATACAGTAAAGGCAGTCCTTCCTACAAACTGCATCGACATAACGTTTTTTTATTGTTGTTGTTGTTGTTGAAGGTAGGCGAAATGCTATGCAGGCAGCGGAACTGTACAGAGAGCGATATCATGACAAGAACCCACCTACCCGACGGATGTTTTCTCGTCTTGTTGCGACGCTTCAGGAAACTGGAAGTTTTAACCCACGAAACGCAATCGTCGTAGCACTCGCACAGACTAAGCTGCCAAAGTTACTGTCCTCGCTTCCGTTGCGCGCAACAGCTTGAATACGAGATTTGCTTTCCTAAGACCATTGTTCTTACACGTCACCGGTTCCATCTTAACCATGTACGCCTACATCAAGAATTGCACGGGAATGATTTCCAGAATCGTATACAGTTCTGTCAGTGGGCACAGCAGCAAATCCTCGCCAATGTTCTATTTACCGATGAATGTTCCATCTCAAAGGACAGATAAATACAAGGAACATGAATTATTGGTCCAGCGACAACCCACGATGGCTTAGACAGGTGAAACATCAGCGTCAATGAAGAGTTAACGTCTGGTGTGGGATGCTTGGTACTACAATTATTGGCCCTTATTTTATCAATGGTAGTCTAAAAGGCACAGCGTATGCCAACTTCCTCAGACGAATTCTTCCTCCTCTTCTGAGATGAAATGTCGCTAAGGACCAGAATGCTTACGTGGAATCGACATGATGGATGTCTAGGTATAATTACTTACGTGCACGTCGTGTTCTGAACCGAAGGTATCCTGCCAGGTGCATTGGTCGAGGAGGAACAGTTACTTGGCCTGCTAGGTCTCCTGATTTAAATCCTCTGGACTTTTTTTGGGGGGGGGGGGGACGCATTAAAGACGTTGTCTACCGCGATATTCCAACAATTCCAGGCGACATGCAGAAACGTATCGTGCATGCTTGTAATTCTCTTCAGCAGGCAGCACTGGAAGCAGTAAATAATTTTTTCATTCAACGAGTGCATCAGTGTATCGGTGTCCAGGGTCCCACTTTGAGCACCTTTGAATGTTCGACTGCTGGGCAATGGCACAGGAGAGTCAAAATCAATTTTGTTTTATGTTTTCAGTTGGTTTACATTTGTTTTATGACAACTCCAGCAAGTGGACGAGTTTGTGATCCAGGGCTCAAAGTCAGTGTTGTGTTATATAATTAATAACGTTGTGTTTCAGTGAATGGTACACTGTGATACATTTTTGTTCAAAACGTTCAAATGTGTGTGAAATCTTATGGGACTTAACTGCTAAGGTCATCAGTCCTTTAGCTTACACACTACGTAACCTAAATTATCTTAAGGACACACACACACACACACACACACACACACACACACACACACACACACACACACGCCCGAGGGAGGACTCGAACCTCCGCCGGGATCAGCCGCACAGTCCATGACTGCAGCGCCTTAGACCGCACGGCTAATCCCGCACGGCGATACATTTTTGAATAGGTTTTTAGGAGAGGAAATTAATTACCGAATAAAAAAAGTGTGCCATTTAAAAAAAAAAAGAAACGTTATATCGCTGTTCATATCTTTGTAAAAAACAAAGCTACAACGAAGACAATCATGCTGATTGATGTCCTCCTGACGGCTAAAGAACATTTGCTTGAAACATTTTGTAATTTGCATCTGGACAAACTGTTATTTATGGTTGTCAAGATAAATGGGACACCCTGTATACCAAGACATGGTCGCGGAACGTGGCATGTGCACTACAGCAACGCCCTCAAACTGAAACTTTATAATCGCCCCTTGTAAGAAAATCGGTACTTATTGTAATGCTTAGCATAAAAATTTTATTTTCTTCAATCTCAGTACAAAGAATGGCGACTAAATCGCTTGTAACAAACTATTCACGTTTTGCTATGCCAATCCCGGCATATCTAATAAAATATTTCGTCTGGAGACATAATTTTTTTAAAAACATCGTAGTATTAATTTTTTTTTATTTAACTGAGACGTTGCAGAGTGTTCCGTTGACAACAGGATCTTTACATTCGGAGCACAAGTAATAGAGCGAGCCCTTTTCAAAGGAGGCAGTCCTCCATTTGCGTTAAGCGATTTAGGAAAATCATGGGGAACCTCAGTCCGCATATTCGGATGGGGATTTCCCACAATTCAAGTCGGTGTTTTACACAACTGTGCCACAACGTTTGAAACTGCACCAGAGGACTCTAGGGGTCAAGTCAGATAATTATTTTCGAGAGTGTTAGTGCTCGGTTGTTGCGAGTGCACGTTTAGATAACTGGTTGCGGTAGCAATTTGAGGGACGCTGCGGCCGAGTGAAATGAGGAAGCGGTTCGGTGCAGCCCACCGCCGGATTCGATCCGCCCGCTGCACGCCTTGCTCGTCTCGACCGGACCGGACCGAGGGGCGGGACGGGCTGGTGGCTGCCGTCTTAGCAGGTGGGCGGCCTTAGCAGAACATCAGAGTGTTGCACCTGAAGGGGCAATGACGTTGGAAATCGTGCGACTCAAATAGACAACACACAATGAAACACCAAAGAAACTGATATAGGCATGAGTATTCAAATCCAGAGATATGTATACAGGCAGAATACGGTGCTGCGGTCGGCAATGTCTGGCGCAGTTGTTAGATCGGTTATTGCTGCAACATTGGTAGGATATCAAGATTTAAGTGAGTTTGAACGGGGTGTTATAGCCGGCGCACGAGCGATGGGACACAGTATCTCCGAGGTAGCGATGAAGTTGGGATTTTCCCGTACGATCATTTCATGAGCGTACTGTGAATATCAGGAATGCGGTAAAACATCAAATGTCCGACCTCCTTGTCGCTGGAAAAAGATCCTGCAAGAACGGGACCAATGACGACTGAAGAGAATCGTTCAACGTGACAGAAGTGCAATCCTACAGCAAATTCCTGCAGGTTTCAGTGCTGGGCTATCAACAAGCTCCAGCGTGCGAAACATTCAGTGAAACATCGCCGATATGGGCTTTCGGAGACGAAAGCCCACTCGTGTACCCTTGATGACTGCACGACAAAAAGCTTTACGCCTCACCTGTGACTTCCAACACAGGCATTGGATTGTTGATGACTGGAAACATGTTTCCTGGTCGGACGAGTCTCGTTTCAAATTGTATGGAGCAGATGGGCGTGTATGGGTATGGAGACAACCTCATGAATCCATGGAACCTACATGTCATCAGGGGACTGTTCAAGCTGGTGGAGGTGCTGCAGTCGTGTGGAGCGTGGTCAGTTGTAGTGGTATGGGACCAATGATACGCCTAAATAACGGCTCTGACAGGTGGCAGGTACGTAAGCAACCTGTCTGATCACCTGCATTCATTCATGTCCATTGTGCGTTCCGACGAACTTGGGCAATTCCAACAGGGCAATGCAACACCCTACACGTCTAGAATTGCTAGAGAGTGGCTCCAGGAACACTTTTCTGATTTTAAACACTTTCGCTGGCCACCAAATTCCCCAGACACGAACATTATTGAGCATATCTGGGATGCCTTGCAACGCGCTGTTGAGAGGAGATCTCAACCCCCTCGTACTCTTACGAATTTATGGACATCCCTGCAGGATTCATGGTTTCAGTTCTGTCCAGCACCACTTCAGACATCAGTCGAGTTCATGCCACGTCGCGTTGCTGCACTTCTGCGAGCTCGCGGGGACCCTACACGATGGGTTTTCAATGTAGTAAGGACGCATGCCGGTTGCATGCTGAAGCCGTTTACGCCGCTAGATGGAATAGTTTCGTTGCTGCAGCTCTCCAGATCAAGTGTGATGGCGTCGGCACATTGAACGCAATGGCATTTTTGAAATGATTTAGTTATTTGAGGATGTCAATAAAAATGATTTCTTTCAAAACAGTAAGTCAATTCAAAATAGTCCCAGCTGAGGGAATGGCTGCAAGGGAGCAGATGCGGGATTATTTTCGCCGTTCGAATTAAGATTCTAGTGGAGGTTGTTTTCCATTGCGTTAATTCGACCTTTTATGAACTTTCAAGTGTGTATCTCTGTCGTCTGGATGACTGTGATGAGTGTTTGTACAGCGTTTGTGTTGTTATGGACGAACGACAGGGAGTGGGTGACACCCGCTGCCGGCACGTAGTCCATCCCTCTCCAGTGGCACAAAGGGGACCGCCGAGGTTAACGTCCCCATCCGACAGACCATACTGCCATCAAGAGTGACCCAGTCCCTCACTTCATGTCCCACCGCGGAGAGGCTTCGGACTTAATCCAGGACATTGGTGCTAAGACTGGTGGTTTGAAACTTTACTCCATCACCTGTCCTCCCCTTATTGGCCGAATACTGGCCGTGAAATTGTTCAACCACCAGGACTCGAACCGGTTTACTTCGTCGTCGATGTCTACCACATAGACGTGCGTTCGCGATCCCCGCTACGGACGCGGTTGTAAATTTACGTTTACGTCTGGGATTTGCATCGGCGCTAGTGTGCGCGATGTGCATACGCGTCTCCGGGACATGTATTGCAACTTGTATGGGCGCGCTTCTTCAAGTCGTGAATGTATGTAGGGCGTTTACATCTGGAGATTGGTATCATTGCATTCGATAGTGCAGACCTGTTCGGAATTCCCGATAGCCTACCAAAATGACGTGGAAGACTGTACATTTTTATGTGCTGATGCATTTGCCCTTTCGGATGGAGGACGGAAAACTCACAGAAGGCAATAAATACGACAGTCTCCACCGAACACTGAAGATCATATAGGCATTTGTAAACAAACATGGTGGCATGGTACCAAGAAAAACTGGTACTGTGCAAGCGTAACTTCTGCAACTTGGCGAATATATTGGGAAAATCTATAAACAACATGTGTTTGCGACTTGTATACGCGAGAATATGCGCATACAAGTTGGGTGAACTTTTGTATGAGATGATGTATAGCAACGTGTCAGATTCATAGGACGCTCATCCAAGTTGCGAAACATGTGTCTCAGTGTATTGTCATTAGGGCGTAGAAGGTCAAGAATTCAGAACGAGTGCCATGCCTCTCTCGCCATGTTTAACACCTCTCCACGGCCAATGCACGCTGTCTGAGAGTGAGGAGTGGGAAGAAGGAGAATCTGAGAAAACGCCGCATTTAAATGGCAGTGAAGTCGAACTGCGTATTACTTGGTTTCATATTTCATGTAGATCACAAACGAAAGTATTATTCAGTTATCTTTGGCGCAAGAAAGACACATTTTTATCTGGTACAATCAGTGGCATACTGACAGACGCAGGCATTTTCACAAATTTCCACTCTCACGTTACCACACAATCTTGACTTAATCAAAAACTTTTAACACACATATGTTGATCAAAATATTTTATCATGTTTACCGGCTCATCATTGAGACGTGGAACAACATAGACAGTAAAACAATTTATCATTTAAACGGTAATTACACTGCAGATCAATTCATTCCATCCACACATGTACAGGGACAGTTTCAGCTAAAACGGCAAATTCTGCCGAAAACATTTCGAAAACGGATATAAGACTGGCAATCTCAGAACGTTTATAAAACTATCCTTGTAATATTCTTTCAAGAACACAATGAATTCTTCGAGACTCGCGGCTTCTACGACGCCAGTGAGCTTAGGGAAACGGGCAGTGTTTTTTGTCAGAATTTGGTCCTTCCACGATGATATTTTCTTTCTCCATTCCCGTCAAATCAGAAATAAATTGTTTTTCACCTTGCAATGTCTTACTGAGGGCAGTGTGCAGTAACGTCCACCTAAAATGCTAGGTCTGCAGTCTACTCCGGATGTTCTAATTTTCGGTCCTGCACTCCTTTTTCCTCCATAAATTGAACAATAGCGGGTTTATAATCGAAAAATCTTTACAAGCGTATGCCCCTTGACTTAACCTTTATACTTCGCAGTAATATACGGGGTGAATAATGTAAGACGTAACACCCTATTTATTTCGTAAATGGTACCATATATCCAAACGATGTTTTTCGGCAAATGATAATATGCTAAGGGCCACGATTTTTGCTAAATGATAAAGTCTTAACTGTTGTGTGGGTCGAGATGTTAGAACCAGGTGTGATTTAAATAAATGGAATGATATACTTTCTTTAACGTCATCCAGAAGCTCTTGAAAAGACAAGTACAGCGATATAATGCTTTTTAACTTTGAAGCTGAAGCTCTTTGCAAAATAATCAGACACATATTCTAAAACTGAAAGGCAAATCGGTAGGAAGCGGCTATTGTGTTGCAAAGACGCTCATGCCAGGCTACGTCGTCCTTATGAAGCGTTTCCACTGTTCACGTGTGTGCGTTGCAGAACTTTTATCTAGAAGGAACTGTGTCATGTGTCGCCAAGTCACATCTGCTTCAATATTATTTACGTGCGGACATATATATCGAAGAGGAGAAGTTAAACATATTACTATTATACGACGATTATCTACGAAATGGTCGAAACAATACGGCGGTATAGCGACGTGTATCGCCATCGTCTCTGTCCGTCGCGCCAGGGCCAGGCAATAGCCCAAATTCTGAGGTCACTAGTGCGGACAGGCACTTTCAGTATCAGAGGACGAGGGCGAAGACGGTAACAGACAGAGCACATGGACAGGATGTTCTGGCTACGACCCATTACCAAGGGATCCGGGACCAGCCAGACGAGTGTCATGCGCATCGTGCACCGACATAAATCCCAACCTTACCATTTGTCACTACATCAGGCGTTCCGAAAACTGGTTTTGAACGTCGTATAGAATTTCGTCACTTTGCTCTGCAGTTCCTGGAGGATAACACTACGTTTTTCCAACGTGTACTCTGTACCCTTGGACTAGGGATACTGTCTTTGATTAGTAATCAAAACGGCCTCAGCCTCTGGTTCGAACCACGCCACCGCTTACATCATCAGCATTGGCGGATGAAGACTTCCGGTATAGGAAGTTAGCGTCATTCTGCCAACGGCCTTGTCAAAGAGGGCAGAGCAGAGGACAGAGGTTCAGGGCATTCTCTTGCCCTTGGCTTGGAAAACTGCCCCTGAGGGCGGAAGAATAAGCAGTGACCAACGGAATAAGGATGCAGAAGGCAATGGAAACCACTACATTAAGGACACGTAATGTGTATCCACAGGACATGTGGCCTGCAATTGAAAAAGTGTTGTGATGGGGTCTCCATTGGCAAAAGATTCCAGAATAATCCACCATTCGTGTCTCTGGGAGAGGACTGCCAAGAGGGAGGTAACCATGAGAAAAAGAATGAATACCCAACGAAAGGATAGCGTTCTTCTAGTCGGGGCGTAGAATGTCAGAAGTTTGAACGTGGTAGGGGAGCTAGAAAACCTGAAAAGGTAAATGTAAAGGCTGAATCTAGATTTAGTGGTGGACAGTGAAAAATGGAAAGAAGACAAGGATTTCTGGTCGGTGAGCATAATATCAACAGCAGCAGAAAATCGTATAACGGGAGTAGGATTCGTTATGAATAGGTAGATAGGGCAGCGAGTCTGTTACTATGAACAGTGACAGGGTTGTTCTCATCAGAATCGGCAGCAAACCAACACCGACAACGATAGTTCGGGTATACAAGCCGACGTCAGAAGCTGAAGATGAAGAGATAGGGAAAGTATAGGAGGATATTGAACGAGTAATTCACTACGTAAATAGGAATAGCTCGGTAGACAGTTCAGTTGAAGAGGAATGGCCATCTCTAGAAATCTCTAGAAAGGGCAACCACAGATGTTGGAAAGACAAATACGTCAAAGAAAGTAACTGCGAAGGAAGCATAAGTAACAGAAGACTTCAGTTGACAGCTGAAAGAAATAAGCACAAAAATGTTCAGGGATATTAAGGAATACAGAAATAAAAGTCACTTAGGAGTGTAATAAATAGGAAATCTTACGTGACTCACCCTGTATAAAGTCTTCATAGTCTTCGTTAAATTCCATCGAAAACTGTAGGAGCTGATAGTGTAATAATGCGTGTGGCTTTAGGAAATTTACTAATCGTCCCACTAGTTTCATCACGAGCTCAATTATTGCAAATCTAGCACAGATGATGACGAGCGTGTGGCATTGTTGGCCGGGAGGCCCCATCCGGGGAAGTTCGGCCACCGCGTGCAAGTCTTATTTCGGTCGACACCACATTGGGCGACTCCCGTGCCGGTGATGAGGATGAAATGATGATGGGGACAACACAAAACCCAGTCCACGGGCCTGCTGCATGGTAGGCAGCACGTTACCTCTCAGCTAAGCAGGCGGACAATCTAGAACAGAGTGCTTATGGATATATATAAAATAATCTGTCAATGGTTGCAGTTTTTTGCTCTTTCCATTACCAACTAAATCTTTCAAGTCTTCCTGCAAATTTGCGGTATCCGTCGATTATGTGACTCTATAATAGGTACTGAAAATTCTTATCCTTCCGTTCTGTCTACCTTTCATTTTTGAAGGCTTGCGGCGATAGGTCCCTAGACTGCTTATTTTGTGCAAACAGCCACTGTGGCTGTGAACTTCTACCATACGACGAATAAATAGCGAAGGGTAAACGGTGCTGACATCACGATTTTGCCGAAGTGAAGAAAGTCTTGTCGACAAAAATTTCGCACCGCAATGCTAAATGAAATTTCGCGCTGTACCGAGTACTAGTGAGAAGCAAAGCACACAGGCCAAGTCTCGGGCTGCTCATCGAGATGTTGTGCAGTTTGGCACGCCGTGGCCGGCCCTGAGGTAGAGTAACCATGTCCTTGGGGGCCTTGAGCCATCTTCATTATTTTTTTACCGAACGACGTGGCGCAGTGTTAGCGACGGTTCAAACCCACGTACGGCCATCTTGATTTAGGTTTTTCGTGATTTCCCTAAATCGCTTCAAGCAAATGCCGTGATGGGTCCTTTGAAAGGGTACGGCCAACTTCCTTCCCCATCCTTCCATAATCCGATGAGACCGACGACCTCGCTGTTTGGTACCATCCCCAAAACCAGCCAATCACTGATCTCATCTATCTAGAGGGCTTGGCTCGGTCAGCTAT
This sequence comes from Schistocerca nitens, assembly GCF_023898315.1. Lineage (NCBI taxonomy): Eukaryota > Metazoa > Arthropoda > Insecta > Orthoptera > Acrididae > Schistocerca > Schistocerca nitens. The sequence goes on from NC_064625.1 coordinate 45,568,147, forward strand.
GCTATCGCCTCTTTATCACTCCCGAGTATGCGGACAGTTGGCGGAAAAAAAGAGAAAAAGGATATTTAGGACGATCGTGGTAACATGTTGATAAAGAGAGGCGATCTCATTTACGAAAACCTCCAAGAAGTGAAACTTCAGTCTGTTCGACTCAGGTTGAAATACGCAGAATAAGATGTGGGTTTTATAAAAGCTCGCATTTTCTTTTTGCCAACATAAGAAAGCCCAAAGCATGGGCCAACATGCCTACATAACAGTTTCTATTAATAAACCAACTAAAAAAATGAAATTAGTGCTTGACAAGGCTACATGAGGAGGTATAAAACATGGAGAGTGATACACAAACCAATTAAAAGAAGAAACAATTTTCATTTCATTACCACTACACTGTCAAAGATGTTACTTACTTTACGCTTCAGTCTAGAAGTGTTACTTCTCTTCCTATGTTGTTTGCAAACTTTGTAACTTCTTTGGTGACAATACTCAGTAAATGTTTGAAGGTGGCCTTGTAAACCGAAAACCGGTTAACACAATAAAAGTGATACTGTGGAACAAAAGCAAACTGGTGCTTTTCATTTATTAATATAAGTATCTGCTTTTGCATAGGAATTTTGTGTGTACGCATGTCCTAGCTTTTCCCTACTCCATCCAACGACCTTTGGTTACCTTTATGTACTCTTACGTGTGCCATCTGCAACCCTGGAAATTATGTCTAGTATATCCTCCGACCCGTGCACTTTTTTTTTTTTTATAGGGTTCCGTACCTTAACGGAACCCTTGTTGGATCACTTTGTTGTCTGTGTGTCTGCTCGACTGAAAATGAAGCTTCTACGCCAATGTAATGGAAAGATACGGCCTCTTACGTCACATATTTGGATACTCGGAAATTCACTCATCAAGACCTGTACGGTCTCGTGAATTTGGCAGGAAGCAAGGTTTCAAGTAAAGAAAAAAATCCGAAAATTATGAATTTGTAATTATATCACATGAGAAATATATGTTCTTTTTGTCATTTGTGTCACATAATAAAGTCTATGGTCCCTTGGTAGTGTACGAAATGTCAAGTTCGCAATTAATATTTATTATTGACGACCTTCTTCGACACTTGAAACTGTCATCGTCTGAACTGCAAAAGTGTTTGGTTACAAATCCATTTTGAGATTCCATGTCGTCATTATAGCGGGATATATACAGCACATCATACATTGGTTTGTCGAAGTTAAAACCGTACACAGATAAGGAACACCTTGTGAAAATGGGCATGTTCACACACGCGGCACTCCAGTAACAAGCGAAAATGGAGTGCTACTTGTGTGAACATGCCCATTTTCACAAGGTGCTTTTTTATGTGTGCATAATGGCCTGTTTTGTAGGTAATAATCACGAAATATAGAACGAGACGGCAAGAAAATGTGTGTTGTTTGACTGGGCGTGGCCAAGAGTTTCAGGAAATCGCCATTAGATATCAGTCAATGCGTCTTCTCAGTTTGCAGTCAGTATGAAGTAAGATGGCGTCCATTCTACAGAAGGTGTTTTGTGTGCTGCAGTTTGCAAAGAGTGAGTGAGTTATTTCGATAGAGCGTGCTTTTCGCCGACGTTTTGGCACTTATCCGCGTCCCCCGAAAAACATTCGTCGTTGCTATCGCCAAGTTAAGGAGACAGGATGCTTGTTTGCAAGCAAGGGTTATAGATCAGATCGACCTCGCACTTCTCATGACGTGATGGAAAGAATTCGGCAGACGTTTGAGTGGAGTCCACGAAAGACTACTCGCCGCGCAAGCAGAGAATTGGCAGTGCATCTTACGACTGTCTAGTGAGTGTTAAGGCGTCGTTTGGTCTATAAATCATATAGACCACATGCTCTTCGGGTTAGTGATTAAAGAAAAATGCTCTGCTGGAGGACCTGGAAGACTATGCACTTTTACCACGGTTAATTTTCAGTGATGAAGCAACATGTTACGACAGCGGTAAAGTGAACTGACAAAACGTGCGCGTATGTGGAGACCAGGACCCTCGTGATATTGTTGAGCACGAAGAGACTCACCTAAAGTGAACGCTTTTTGTGTGCTAGTTCTCGTGAAAAAGTAAACTGTCCCCTCTTCTTTGAGGAAAACACAGTGACTGAAATCAATTATCTTCAAATGGTGCAGAATTGGCTTTTCCCACATCAGGAGGATCGCAGTAAGTGCAATTTCCAACAGGATGGAGCTTCACCGCACTGGCACAACAACGTACGTCAGTTTCTCAGTGACACTGTGCCTCAGCGCTGGATAGGGCGCTCGGTACCCCGAGACACTGCCCCGCAGTCTCGGCCACCAAAATCGCGAGACATGACCCCATGCGATTTTTTTTTTTTTTTGTGGAGATATGGAAGGGAAAGTGTGTTCATTTACCTCGTAACATAGAAGAAGTGAAGAGCAGAACAACAACCGCCATAATATCTTCTGTAAAGGCAGATAATATTGTGTAATGTGTATGATTATAGCTATCGTCTAGACGTTGTTCGTGCTGCTACTGATGGACAATCAGAACATTTGTAATAGCATAGCTAAAACTTTAAGATCTTGTGAGTGTTTTGCAATGTGTCCTATGTTTAGAGTAAGTTTTTATCAATAAATATGTTGTTTTGAAATCAGGTCATTCTTTTCAAAGCACCCTGTACATGGTTTTACTTTTGACAAACTTGTGTGAATGTGCTGTATCTTCTCCTCCATAATGACAACATGGTATGATAAGCACATAATGGAACACGATTTACAACCAAAATTTTTTGAAGATTATAAGATGACAATTTCAGTAATAATAATAAATATTAATTAATGCGATCTTGGCTGTAAATTTTTTTCAATAATTTAAGCTTGTACTTCAATCTAATGAAAAGATGCGGCCATTCATCTCATATGTCATAATACATTGAGGAGCCAAAGAAACTGGCAGACCTGCTTAATATCCTGTATGACCCCTGCGAGCACGCAGAAGTGCCAAAAGACGTGGCACGGACTCGACTAATTTCTGAAGTAGTGCTGGAGGGAAATGATACAATGAATCTTGCAGGACTGTCCATAAATCTGTAAGAGTACGAGGGGGTGCAGATCTCTTCTGTACAGCATGTTGCAAGGCATCCCAGATATGCTCAATAATGTTCATGCCTGAGGAGCTTGGTGGCCAGCGGAAGGCTTTAATCTCAGAAGAGTGTTCCTTGAGCCACTCTGTAGGAATTCTGGACATGTGGGGAGTCGCACTGTCGTGTTGGAATTGTCCAACTCCGTCGGATTGCACAATGGATATCGATGGACTTAGGTGATCAGACAGGATGTTTACGTACGCGTCGTCTGTCAGAGTCGTACCTAGACGTATCAGGGGTCCGTATCACTCCAACTGCCCACGCCCCACACCATTACAGAGCCTCCACCAGCTTGAACAGTCTCCTGCTGACATGCAGAATCTGTGGATTCACGAGTATGTCTCCATACCCGTACATGCCCATCCGCTCGATACAATTTGAAACGAGACTCGTCGGACCAGGCAACATGTTTCCAGTGATCAACAGTCCAATGTTGGTGCTGACGGACCCAGGTGAGGCATAAAGGTTTGTGTCGTGGTGCAGTCATCAAGGGTACACGAGTTGGCCTTCGGCTGCGAAAGCCTATGTCGATGATGTTTCGTTGAATGGTTTGCACACTGACACTTGTTGATGGACCAGCATCAAAATCTGCAGCAATTTGTGGAAGGGTAGCACTTCTGTCACGTTGAACAATTCTCATCAGTCGTCGTTGGTCCCGTTCTTGCAGGATCTTTTTCTGGCCGCAGAGATGTCGGAGATTTGATGTTTTACCTGATTTCTGATATACACGACACACTCGTGAAATGGTCGTACGGGAAAATCCCCACTTCATCGCTACCTCGGAGGTGCTGTCCCATCGCTCGTACGCCGTCTATAACACCACGGTCACACTCACTTAAATCTTGATAACCTGCCATTGTAGTAGTAATAACCGATCTAACAACTGCGCCAGACACTTTTGTCTTATGTAGGCGTTGCCGATCGCAGTGCCGTATTCTGCCCATTTACATATCTCTGTATTGGAATACGCATCCCTATACCAGTTTCTTTGGCGCGCTAGTGTATGTTGCCAGTATTGATAACGGGCAAAAATCGTCGAAACTCTCTTCAGACATAATTAAATTCGATGGAGGTGTGTTTTGTCTCTGCAACTAATTGAAGGTAGTTTGTTTATTGCCATACAGGTCTTTTTTATTTATTTGTGAAGCATTTTCAGTGGCGATTTCCACTGTTAACCCATGTGTGTGGCCCTGTAGATGTGGTCATTAGCGTCCGTGCTCCAGTTGGCTGATTTCCGGCGTTCTCTCACCCATATTTGTTTTAACACATCGTTTAAGTGGAAACCGGCGAACTGGAGCATGGAGACTAATAAACACATCTCCAGGACTACACACATTGGATAGCAACACTGGCCACTGAAGATGCTTCACAAATAATGAAGCGAAACGCGTATGGCCATAAACATACGGCTTTCAATTAGTTGCATAGACGGATATACCTCCTTGACTTTAGAAGCAACTAAGAAACGATGAAAAACGTAAAAAATGACGATGATTAAGTTCGTACGTAATCCTCGGTGCCCGAGTCCGACTCGTACTTATCCGGACTTTTTTCGAAACGCTTAGCCATCTCCCATCTGCAACTCCTATTTCTGTCAGTTTCATTTCTGGCAGTCCCTACATGGGACGAGAATGCGCGGTACCCTCCTCCTAAACCGCGCTGTCAGTAGGGGACTGTCAGCTGCCCGCAGAACAGAAGTGCAGAGAGTGTTGCCTATACGTGAGGCGCGTGGCGCCCCTTTGGAGCGGTGGTCCCCCCCCCCCCCCCCAGAAGCATGTGCCTTCCTGCCCTCCCCTGGCGCTCTCTCTTCTGCTCCGCCACTCTGCCCGCCAGCCGGCGTCAGTCAGTCAGTCGGTCAGCGGCCGGCCGCTCAGTCGCCCGCCAGTCGCAGCCACCAGGACACCATGTCTCTGCGGGGCGCAGCCCTCCGGCTCCTGCACAAGGTACGCCGCACGCTCGACACGGATACGGCGCCGCCGACTCCACCGTCAGCCAGTGACCAGTGGCGACCGACAGTGTTCCTCCCTCCACCCCGCACTCTCAGGTGGCTCTAGTGGTGTGCCTCGCATCGCGACTCAGTGCTCCTCGTCTCAGCTAAATTATGTTGCACTTAAACTCCCTGTTCGCTTCTCGCAACACGGCGGAACCGTCCGTGTCCCCAAATGGCTGGTCGGCGCGTCTTCCACGTGCAGTTCCCGGTTTCGATTCCCAGTGGTGTTCAGGATTTTTCCCAGTGTGACATCTACACCGTGATGCACTCGGCCTGTTAAAGAGAACCGAGGCATTAGTTGAAGGAAGATTTTTGGAAAGTCGGCGTTAACGCCCGTAATGAGGTTTGCTAAGCATCTACTACTTCGTACTGGTCTACTTGTGGGAAATCGCAGAGCGAGATTGCGCCGTGGTGAGACACTGGACGCATTGGAGAGGTCGACGGTTAAAATCCCGATCCGCCCATCCGGATTTAGTAAATGTATCTCCGTCTTGGGTTCAGGAGCGTGGGACAGCGGCTGGTCGATGAAATGTAATAATTCTGTACCAAGAGCCGTTATTTTGATATTCTTTTATTAGGAAACCAGTTTTACTGTTCCATTCACGTCATCTTCAGGCCTGTCGCGACCATCACATGTGTGAAGTGCCTGCTTATGAAGTTCGGATATCTATGGAACCAGATACGATTATTGGTACCTTGTCTTGAACATACACGAGTAGTACATGCGACAGGCCTGAATATGACGTGATTGGAACGTTGAAAGTGGTTGCTGATAAAACAATATCAAAATAAAGGTTGTTGGTGCAGTATTATTACGTTTCATCCTGATTTAGGTTTTCCGAGATTCCCTAAATTTCCTGACTGGCCGGTACAGACTTCCTTCCCTTCGCCTACCCATTCCGAGCTTGCGCGCATCCCGTGACGAACGCGTCGTCGACGGGGCGTTAAACCCTAATTTTCGGGTATCCCTTGCTTTTTGTAGGAAGCTCGGGTGTATGATGACTTTCGGTGTATTACGATGCGGCTTAGGCGAGATTCATTCTTTGACCTGTTGCAAATAACTGTCAATTCTTAAACTGTCATAACCACAGAAATATTTTTATCCAAATTTTAACTATAACAGCATTTATTGCAAAAAAACTCGCTATTGCTCCATAACAAATGCGGGTCTCAGTTTTGACGTCTAATGCTCCAGGTGCCAGGTTGATCGCTGATAGCGCATGGTCCACGATGTCTGATGAATCTTCGTTTCTATTTGTTTATTTCGTTTAGCAAAGCTGTTGAAGATATGCATCGTCAGTCGTTTCGATGATATCAAATGCTAGTTAACAACGGAAGAAGACCATGGAAAAATAGCTCGAACGTACGATGTAAACATTCTTTTAGCGTGTTCAACTCCACATAGCAAGCTTTTGAACAGTCTTGATCGCAGTGTCTTATTCGCCTCTTAATAAGCCACCTCCAGACGTTTTGTATGGTTGTCGGATCTGAATTATGTCAGTAGAAAATATTTGAAGAACGCTCATTAAAATCCGAGGCTCGTTCTGAAATATAAATCATCTTTCAAAATAGTTCGGTGAATTCTATGTACACGCTCGCGCGCGTGCACACACACACACACACACACACACACACACACACACACACACACACACTCACACACAATTAGAGAACCAGCGACAGCTTTCATAAGCATAATATCGTTCCCCGTGAAATTTTTTCGTTGACAAACTGTGGTTGCTTCATATGAATGATAACGTATTCTGATGTCTTAGCTACGAGCGACGGGCTGCAATTATAAGAAAATTGTCATCGATGTCTCATTACATGCTCGTTTCAAGTCTCATGCAGCAATTGTGATGCGCGTTCCAGTGCTGACATTTACTTTTGGGCGGTTGCTGAGAAACTGTCAGAAGGTACCATTTGCCGACATTTCGGCCTTACGGTGCTGAAGACGTCACGACAAGAAAATCGTGGCACTAGATAAATGAATAGAAGATTATGTCTGGTTACCAATGTGTACCTCGCGCTTACATGTATCCCTCCTGTGTTTTCTGTACCTCCGATGTATGACTCTGACGTGAAAGAACTGCTCTTTCATTTATTCATTCATCCAATATGTTCTGCAGATTTCATCGTGAGGAAAAATATTCAAGAATGTGATGTACATCATGGTACACATCAGTACATGGAAGTAAGTTATTTATTTGAGGTATACTGTATTAACCGTAAGCTATCGATATCTGATGATCTTTATTTGTAACTAAGTAGTATATAGAGGCGCATTTTATAAAAACGTGTAGAGCAGCTATTACTTTGTTAAAGCCGCTAATTTTTCCAGTTATTTAAGCATCTGTAAATGTATTATTAATATAGTGGTTAATATTTACACGAGCAAGTCGATAAATTTGAAAAAAAGATAATAATTACATTTATATTATGCGTGTGACATGCAGTGCTAGTCGCCATAGAGTTAGAAGTTATGTACCTCCGATTCCAACGCGGAATGACTATCCAACAACGTGTAGTGGAGCTATGGACACTTAACAGCGGTGACCAAGTCTCACTGAAACTGCAGTTATAAGTAAATGTTAATCTATCGTCACTGAAGCGAGAGAAGAAGCTTTTTCGAAATGAAAGTGGCTTGCGGTTGTTCGTTGTTATCCTTGGACAACCTAATGTTTGAGGCACTTCTTTCCTCGTATAATGGAGGTCAGTTACCGTAGACAAAACGTGACGATTGAAAAGGACGCAGTCCGTCGACACAACACTACCGTTCGCTGGTGGCCGAAGAAGGCGTTTGAGTGATATGCAGTGGGTGCAATGTTCCCTCGGAGCACACACGACAAATCAGCCGTTGTATCCACTTCTGATCTAGTCACTTCTTATGAATTTATTTTCGCTTTTCACGTACATCGTCCTGTGGTTTTGCAGGAAATTTTCAATGGTTCCAACTTTTGTACTGGGTTACGGACAGTGTATTAAGAACGGTATTAATGGCGAGAATGAACACCATTAGTGGTTTACACATTAAAACTTGAAACGATCCTTTGAAGTATAGTACGAAGTAAATATGTGGGTACGTTATGTATATAAATTAGAAATAATTTCAGTGATGCTGTCCACAGCTCTTACATATTTATCGACTGCTGATACCGGTACCCAAAAGGTCCGTCTGAAATATTTTATTTGCGACCAATTTCAATCTTACAAGATAATCATCAGGCTAAAACAATTTCAGTACTAAAACATTTGGTTTTTACAGTATAATATCTAAGACAGAGCAGATATTCCTGTATTGGAAACAAGAAGCCTGCTGGCTAACAAACATTAAATTCTACCTGTTGATGTTTGTTCCCGGACTGATTACTTTGGCAGGACATGAATATTTGCACACGCTTCGACGTCAAAGCTGTAACAAACGAATGCTGAAATGATGAAACTGTTTGAGACTGATAGTGAACTTTGGAACTGGCTGCAAATGAAGAATTTTTTGTAGTGGTTGTGGGTGACACTATAACATCTACTACAAAATGTACAGAAATTTCTCGCATTCGTTTACAAGGGGCTGTCCTTACAGGCATTTCGTGAATCTTTGGTTCCTTATAATGATCGCTTATTTAATGGACATGAATAATTCGTTGCGTAATGGACTACCAAAGGGAACAGCATTTGTGTCTCCATAAAACTGAGAGGGGGTTATCAGCTAGTGTTTGATGAACGCTTCGGGAGAACTATAAAGGCTCAAATGCTAGCTGTGACGGAGGAAACTAGAGCATAGTGGCTAAGAGTTGACTGATAGGCTTTGCCAACTTAATCTTGTCCTATAGAATTCGTTCCTTCGTGCGTACTGTGTAAACTGTTTCAGAAAAGTAACAGGCTTTTTTATTTAGCAAGTCTAAGATCAGCAAAAATTTCACTCTTTGGTGTGCATGTACATTACCTATTTGTAGCCTGGTAACGTGTTTGTGCTGGTGTCTCAGTGGGTATACGCGAAACTACAAATGCAAGTGCCTAGGTGGACACTGGTTTGGAGTCTAGGTCGAAGCGTAGGCCCCTGTGTTATCGGACTGACAACAGCTTGTAACTCAAAACATGGTAAATTTGTACTAAGAGTAGTGTCCACCAAGAGTAGTTTTTGTTTGTTTACAACACGTGTCAGTAACTTTTAGACGTGGTGAAAGTATATAGATGTCTATGATTAGTTACTGTTGATTTTTCCGCTGTGATTGTGATCGGAATACAATAATACGTTGACCTTTTCTTTTTCAGACCTATTGACCTGTTACGAGTTTTAATTTTTGTTGTGTAAATCAGTGAGGGTCTTTTGCAGGTGGAAGGGGTTCGCTGGGGGAGGGGCATGGCCTCGACTGGGAGAGGGGCGAGGTATGAGGTAAGAGGGGAAGGGGTGCTCCATAGAAAAAGAGAGGGAGGGGGGCAACATGTTTTTGTCTGTGGCCGACCCCGTTTCATCACAGGGTGTCGTAAATCATTTCCCTGACTGTCCCGTACCGCGGAGGGCTGTGTGTCAGGCAGCCAGACTTTCTTACCGGCGCAACGACTGGAAGCAGCTGACTATGTGCGTAGTACGGGAAAATGTAGAGAACGGTAACAGTTACCTTTCATCGGAAGGAGAGAGCCTTTAGCAACGCCGAGTGGTCGCTACCTCTGTGTGTGTAACTGCTCTGTTCAGTCGCTGAGTGCACGTGATGACGCCATTCCGAATATTTTGTGTTGCAGTTCTTTTATTGTATTCTTCAGTTTCGTGTGATACAAGTAGTGTCATTGCCATTTTGTTCTTAGGAAGACATCATCAGAGGATGCGTTGAGAAATAAAAAAAAGGGCCGTAGTAAAAGTACTAGTAAGCTAAATTACTGATAAACAAATACTCAAAGTCTTTAAAATAGGACAAGTATATACAGATCTAGATATCTATCATTATATTCCGAAAGGATGTCAGTTGGATACATATGAAGTCCTTGAAATATTTGCTGCTGAAGGGGAAAAAAGCCACAGCATTTATTAAATGCACAAAGCTCTGTCCTTAACGAAGTATTTTCTGACCTGCTATATGTCTCTTACCTCTGTTTTTTTTTGCCTTCCTTTGTTGATGTGCCTTTTCCTGTCAGCTCACACTTGGCTAATAGCAATTGGGGTTACATTTGTTTCGTTATGGATAATCAGCGTACAGTTCCTACCGCCAGCTACTGGTGTCTTTTTCGTGACTCGTATATGGAGGGGTGTTTCACCTATGCTGCTTCCAGTGTACATCTAACTTATGTACGCCAGTTATATAGTAACTTTTTACTTGTTTTCAGTTTGACAAGGCTTTTCCCACAGCCGGTTATATGTTGTAAATATCTGAAATGTTTCATTTTCGATTTAATGTTTCGTTACACCAACACAAGACGCACCACACGACATATACGCATACATACGTACATAACATCTACGCTCTTACACACAAAACATTTTAATTTTTGTTTAGTACTATGAATAACGTTGTCCCAGAAGGAAATTAAAGTAGTTCCATATCTTGGTTCAGATGGTTCAAATGGATCCGAGCACTATGGGACTTAACATCTGAGATCATCAGTCCCCTAGAACTTAGAACTACGTAAACCTAACTAACCTAAGGACATCATACACATCCATGCCCGAGGCAGGAGTCGAACCTGCGACCGTAGCGGTCGTGCGGTTCCAGACTGTAGCGCCTAGAACCGCTCAGCCACCCCGGTCGGCCAATATCTTGGTTCCGGCCAACGTTTTTGGGAAGTTTTCGGTGATTTTCTGGTGAATGCCAGAACTACAAGTCCTGTCCCAAACATTCGTGATGCAACTCCTCTGTGCCCCTCGCAGCCTAATGAGACATTGGCTGAAAATAACTGCGTCTCGTAAATGGTGCGTATCTCAAACACCCGCTCAACTCCTTGAACTAGAAAATGATGATGATGATGTTGATGATGATGATGATGATAATAGTAGTAATAAATATAACTTTGTACTATTACGTCGTTAACCATAGCCTTCAGTTCCGACAACCAGAGAGTAGATTCGTTTACATTGCGACCTCGGCTCGTGGCCTGTTCAGTACTTAACTACCAGAAGAGATGTGTTTCACAGTAACGAAGATGTCAAGAGCTTCAGGTATGCGTTTTAGAGACCGTGTTTACTGGATGTTTTAGTCCATACTACACCTCTCAAAATGGGGAATACAATTTTTCAACAGCCTGAAGCAGCCGCACTTTATTTTGTCAAACGACTGGCGCACAATCGTCAAACTTGCTTACCCAAGTAGTAGCTGAATGTACGACACACCTACCTGGGTAAGCAAGCTTGACCAGTGCACAGCAGGGGGTGGCCTGGTGATGGTACTTTCTACCGAAACTGGTAGCCAGTAGGCTCAATAAACTTGTGACTATAAAATAAAGCGAAAAAACGTTGGGAAATGTCAGCTAACGAACACTTGAAGAACGATTACGTCCACCTCGTGAAAAACTGCTTGAAAAACTTCCAGTGCAGACAAAATGAAGCAAACAGCAGCCCGCACAGAGGCGTTCGACAGTGATTCTACTCGAGCTCCGGCAATGAATGGAACTCTTTGCAGTTATTTGCAGGACTGATGTAGACGAATGCGAGTAGCTATACGATACTGTTCACAAACTGGTCGTTGGCTCGTGGTGACGTACCAGAGCAGGTGAGTGGTACAGTGTTACAGTTGCAAGCATTCCCACTGCGGGAAACTGTGGATTCTCCGTTGGCGAGCGCAGTAGGACGTGCAGAGCGTTTGGGACTGGCTGCTCGAGTTAAGGCGGCTAGCTTCCAGCTGGTTGCAACAGGTGGGGAAGTGGAGCGAGCATGCTGCAGCAAGAGCCAGGCCGGCCGTTGTGTGGAGAACACGTTTCGTCTGCCCGGTGCAATCCTACACGTCTTCCACCGTCTCTCTGCTGCAGCGCATGCAATTTTCAACTCTATGTAACTTTTCAGCTTTAATGAAACTGCTAGTGTAACTTTTAACTGTGTTAACTTTTCAAAGGAGAGTTTTTACTTTTGCATCTCGGTGAAACCTATAGACTTTAAACTGGCTGTCTACATGATGTAACTTTATGCTCGCTAGTATCTGTACGTAACCATTACTTGTATTGCATATGGACCTTCTATGATTAATTTACTGACATGCGTAAGTGGCAGGGGTAAAATACAGGAAGCGAAAGGCTATTTACAATTTGTACAGAAAGCAGATGGCAGTTATAAGAGTCGAGGGGCATGAAAGGGAAGCAGTGGTTGGGAAAGGAGTGAGACAGGATTGTAGCCTCTCCCCGACGTTATTCAATCTGTATACTGAGCAAGCAGTAAAGGAAACAAAAGAAAAATTCGGAGTAGGTATTAAAATCCATGGAGAAGAAATAAAAACTTTGAGGTTCGCCGATGGCATTGTACTTCTGTCAGAGACAGCAAAGGACCTGGAAGAGCAGTTGAACGGAATGGACAGTGTCTTGAAAGGATGATATAAGATTAACATCAATAAAAGCAAAACGGGGATAATGGAATGTAGTCAAATTAAATCGGGTGATGCTGAGGGAATTAGATTAGGAAATGAGACACTTAAAGTAGTAAAGGAGTTTTGCTATTTGGGGAGCAAAATAACTGATGAAGATCGAAGTATAGAGGATATAAAATGTAGACTGGCAATAATGGCAAGGAAAGCGTTTCTGAAGAATATAAATTTGTTAACATCGAGTAAAGATGTGTCAGGAAGTCGTTTTTGAAAGTATTTGTATGGAGTGTAGCCATGTATGGAAGTGAAACATGGACGATAAATAGTTTAGACAAGAAGAGAATAGAAGTTTTCGAAATGTGGTGCTACAGAAGAATGCTGAAGATTAGATGGGTAGATTACATAACTAATGAGGAGGTACTGAGTAGAATTGGGGAAAAGAGGAGTTTGTGGCACAACTTGACCAGAAGAAGGGATCGGTTGGTAGGACATGTTCTGAGGCATCAAGGGATCACCAATTTAGTACTGGAGGGCAGCGTGGAGGGTAAAAATCGTAGAGGGAGACCAAAAGGTGAATACAATAAGCAGATTCAGAAGGATGTAGGTTGCAGTAGGTACTGGGAGATGAAGAAGCTTGCACAGGATAGAGTAGCATGGAGAGCTGCATCAAACCATTCTCAGGACTGAAGACAACAACAACAACAACAACAACAACAACAACAACATGTACAGTCCTTATGAACACAATTCATTTGACCTACGAGTGAGAATATTATGTTGCTGTATAAACTTTACACGTAATTTCAATACTTGCACCTCCAATGCAGAACACTTACACAACCACTGAACTAAATAATATCAGAATGTATGTCCAACCAATTATTCCTTCATTGCATGTAATCTGAATAGACAATCACTTAACATTAAATACACAGAACGAAGTTTAATTCTGTCCGTAACAATCACATGACTTAGCTGTGCGACAAGGGATAAAACAGGCGGTTGCGACGCCATTGCATTTCTGTGGAATCAGGTGAAAGAAATCACGCTGCTTTTGCTATTCCTAAAATACAACTTGCAGGGTGCAATGGAAGTAATAATCGGGTCTCGCGAGCTGCAATATGAGTGGAAATTGCTATGTTTGTGGAATGTGGAGACGCAATATAGAATAATTTGAAAACTAATTGCACTTGAATTTTCTGTTCGCTAGCAGAACTTTGAAGATGTGAACATACGTACGTCGTCGGACATTGTTATTAAAAATAGTTAAGACAAAAGGCCATGAAATTTAATACTCTAAAGAAATTTACGTTCATCGCTTTGAAACAAAAAGGGATAAAGAGTTATGTGATTCCATCCGAGTATTTACATATTTTGCACTTCATGAAACGACAGTGCCAAATAATCAGACAAAGCTAGTTACGAAATTTACAAACAAAAATTGATAAGGTTCTTTAAACACTTTCCACTTCCTGCAAAGCTAGCGCACGCGGCAATTACCTCTTTAATATATACCAAGTTGTAGCAACTGCATTCCGAAATCAGGCCTCCACACCAGCAACACGCATCTGCATCAGTCAACTCTCGACATCGAAATCCTGTTCATGTGGACTGACTACAATACTACTTTGGACTCCAGAGTGTCTCCTTTCTACAAGTACTCAGGAAAAGTGTTTACTGTGACAAATATCCCAAACAAAACTGACTGTTTCCATAATGCAACAACCTGTCAATCTTCACCACGTAGTCTAAGTTGATTCCACATCTACATCTACATTCCGGAAGCCACGTGGCGCTGTATGGTGCAGGGTACTTCTGGTATCACTGTCTGTTCTCCCTTCTGTGTTTCATTTGCCAACTGCGCGCGGGAAGAATGATTGCCGCTAAACCACCGTATTAGTTCTCTTTTCTTGAGAAGTGTGTGGGACGAAGCAGTATGTTCAACGACTACACCCGGAAAGAACTTTCTCGGAATATCAGTAATAAATCTAGAGATTTCCGTGATGCACTTTACCTCTTTAGCAGCGTCTGCAACTGGATTTTGCTGAGAACCTTCGCAAAGCTCTCGTGCCATATAGACAATCCTGTGCCGAAACACGCCACTCTTTTCCGTGCATCTTCTCTATCTCTTCTATTAATCCCAACGGGTAAGGTCTCATACTGATGAGGAATATTCAGAATTCGTCGAACAAATGGTTTTTAAGCCATTTCATTCGTCAGTAATTTTCCTTAATATTCTTCCTATCCGATGTCTATGGCGCTCAGGATCTTATGAACCTTTAAAATGCATTACTTTTTCCCACTCAACCCAATCACCGACATACTTTTTCGTCCCTCTTCGGGTATAACGACTGTTTTCAGGCAACTACTTTCTCTCTTTCATATTTTTTGATACAAGACGCTTTGATGAAATAGATATCGTGAACAGCTATAGTTATAGGGTACTCACAGTTATTTATTTGGAGATGCAAAAAAGTAGAAAATTAAACAGTGTGGATCTTCAAAGATATGTGATAGAACAGTCTACATCAAAGCTGATTCGTCGTCGCTGTCGTCGCCGTCGTCGACGTTGTTGTTGTTGATGTCGTTGTTGTTGTCTTTAGCCATACCACTGGTTTGTCATAGCTGACCACGCTACTCCATTCCGTGCCAGCCTCTTCATCTCTACATAACAACTGCAGCTAGCATCTATTAGTACCTGCTTATTGTAGTCAAACCTTGGTCTCCCTCTACAATTTTAGCGCCCCGCGCTTCTCTCAATTACCAAACTGACTATTTCTTCATGCCTCAGTATATGCCCTATCAACCGAACCAGTTTAGTCGATCATCCGATCTTATCTTCAACATTCTTCTGAAGCGTCATATTTCAAAAATTTTTCTCTTCTTGTACGGGCTCTTTATCGTCCACTTAATGCTACACTCCAGACAAATACATTCATAAAATGCTTCCTGATGTTTAAATGTTAACACATTTCAAAGGCTTACGGAAAGCTTTTCTTACTAGTACGTCTACATTGTACATGCTCTTCACTTCTGCCGCTGCCAGTCACTATGTTGCCCAAAAACTCATCCACTACTTTCAGCATCTCATTTCCTTATCTGTGTGCCCAACATGACCTAAAAGTTCAACTACACTTCGTTAACCTTGTTTTGTTGATGTTCATCTTATAATTTCTACGCTATTCGTTCCCTTACAACTCCTTGGCCGTCTCTGATAGAATTACAGTCTCATCGGCAAACATGTCTTGTACCTGACTTTAGTTGCGTCACCACGTTTCTTCTTATTTTTCTTAACTACTTATTCTACGTACACAATGAATAACATAGGCGATGAGCTACAACCTAGTTCATGTCCTTCGACTCTTTTAAAACGTCTGGTTTGTGTACAAGTCGTATATTATTTTTTTCTGCCTGTATTTTATCCCTGATAACCTCAGAATTTCAGAGAGAGTATTACAATTGACATTGTCAGACATTTTTCTAAGTCAGCAAGTATTATAAACGTGGATTTTATGTCTTGCACTATCCTCATACGACTCATCATATCGTACGTCTTCAGTTTACTCCAATCGAGGAGATGTTAAATCTTCGTGATTGCTAATCTGTAGTGGACTCCTTCGGGTTCATGAATATGTATGAATTATTTGCATAATTCATAGGGAGTGTAATAGCCAACCACAGTAATTGACATCCATCTGAAAGGTATAAGAAACTGCAGCACTAAAATAAACGTCATTTGATCTTTGCATTCAGTTCGGCACGAGAATTTTAGATGCGTGCAGTAGGTATGGTTGTCTGTGACCTAGAAGCCTAATAAGCTGTGTTACCCGACAAACGGCGTTTCACAACTTGCGTTAAAAAAGGAAAAAACCCCTTATGCCGGAAACTTCATACTTACTGTAATTGGTCATTCGTATGAACTTAGAAGCTTTCTACCATTTATGTAGCGAATAGTCGTTACAATAGCTCGGGGCATCCTGTGTCACATCAGACACTTTGATACAAAATCAAGATGCTTAAGTGTCCTTTCAGAATTCTAAGTTCATCAAACTGCCAAGTTCGCTGCTGAACTTCCTCCGTGTTTCTGCGTGTCGTTAAGTGTTTGTTAATTCTTTCTTTCTTTCTGTTTTTTTTTAGGGCGCAAAATTCTTAATTCTGGTAATTTTCACCATATAGCCTCGAAATTTGTGGGCACGCCGAAATTCACTATGTATGTAGGACTGAATTCGTAAGCGTGATTCCATTCTCGGCATGTAGTGAATACGTCGCCTATCTCAGCGCAGAGTAGGTAAATAAACGGAGGAAGCAGACGCCGGCAGATCGTGTTAAATGACAAACAAAAGAGCTGGGTGAGATTGTCGTAGACAGAACAACGAGATGAACACAGAAATGATTTTCCTGCTATAATGGGTCCGCATTTTCTGTCGTCTCTAATTGGGCCTTCAACAGTTATACAGGGTGTCCGAAAAGTCTTTCCCTGATTACATAAATTGATAACTCAGACTAGAAGTAAGATACAAATATGAAACTGGTGTCTAATTGTTTACGAACTATTAATTTTTTTCACACATCAGTAAACTTCCACATGAGCACCCTTGGTAGCACGTAGCACATCTAGGCGATTTTCAGTTTCCGTCCACACATTAGCCAACATCACTGGAGGGATCGATTTAACGACTGTTTCTGAAAACCTGTTAACGACTGTGGTTATGCGTTGCTGCAGGGTTTCAAGATCTGGTACACGTCTTCGGCAGACCTCGTCCTTGACATAACCCCATAAAAAGAAGTCTAATGGGGTTATGTCAGGAGAGCGTGGAGGCCAAACCATTGGCCCATCACGACCAATCCATCGCCCAGGAAAGGTCATATCGAGATAGGCACGGACGTCCAAACCCCAATGAGGCGGTGCACCGTCTTGCTGAAACAAGACATTGGGGTGATACTGAAGCAGCTGAGGAACAGCATACAGTTGCAACATGTCCAGATACACTGCAGATGTGACGGTAGCAATAGCGCGCACCAAAGATTCACCTTTGGACTGCCTCTGGTGAACTCCATGACCTCGCCAGGGGGTTGTGAACCCCACATGCGCACGTTATGACGATTCACTACTCCACTGACAAAAAACGGTCGCTTCGTCGGAAAAGGTAATTCGTCTGAGATAATCATCATCGTCCTCAATACGTGATAGCATTTCGACCGCGAAGTCATATCGACGTTCACTGTCATTGGGCAACAAGGCCTGAACGATTTGCACTTTGTATGCACGAAACAATAAACGTTTGTGTAAAATGCCATGGAAAGAGCTTTTTGGCATCTGTAATTCACGTGAGGCCCTGCGCACCGATTTCTTCGGACTTCGCAGAAAAGATGGCTTACAACTTCCACCCTGTCTGCTGAGGTTCTTGGTCGACCAGACCTCGGAAGGTCAGCAACTAGGCTTTAATGCTCTTGACATCAGGTGGATTCCTTCCAAATGTTGTCTGGAAGTGTCTCTGCACTGTGGTTGGTGATCGTGTCTCATGGTACCACAGTCACATTGTGACTTCTCCTGATTGGTTAACATGGCTTCTGGGGCACTGCACCGCATCCACTACTTACGTACTGCGAACCTAAAACAGAGAAAAACTTTGATAGTTGTAAACAATTCGACACAAGTTTCATATTTGTATCTTACTTCTAGCCTGAGGTATCAATTTATGTAATCAGGGAAAGACTTTTTGGACACCCTGTATTTTGCTGCCCACATAGTAAAACACATGTACAACTTTTAGTGTCTCATTTCCTAATCTAATTCCATCAGCACCATTCGATATAATTCTGCGACATTGCATTCCCCGTGCTTTGCTTTTGTGGATGTTAATCTAATCCTAAAGAGGATATCAAACGCAGACTGGGAATACAAGAAAGCGATTCTGAAAAAGAATTGTCGACATCGAATATAAATATCAGTGTTGGGAATTCTGGTATTCTGGTCGGTCTCTCTGGAGTGTAGCCTCTTACGGAAATGAAAGGTGAACGATAATGAGAATAGAAGAGACGTGAACAGAAATTTTTGAAATTTGGGTCTATAGAAGAATTAGGGACGGGTAGATCGGATAATTTACGAAGAGTTACTGAATAGAATCGCGGAGAAAAGAAATTTAAGCCACAACTTGATTATTAGAAGGAATCTGTTAGAAGGACACATCAGTAGGGGAGAAGTGCGGTGTCCATCCAACGTGGTTCATCCTGTATGTTACAGTTCATTGTTTGCCACGAATGCATTGCCATGCAAGAATGAGAACTGAAAAGGGTAGAACATGACTGGCTATTGATTCCACACAGTACATAAATTGGTCGTGTTGTCGGAGTAGGCGCAGTACAAAGCCGCTGTCAGCCATCACCATGTGATAATTCGTCTTTTTTAAGAGTACAGTCGCATTGCAACTTGTCTGACCTGGCCTTTCGCATAGAACCATAACCTGTAATTATAGTAAATTTAGGCCTGATGCTAGATAATTAAGGTAGAATGAGACGATGTTCTCATCATCATATTTCGTCATATGTTCGACTTTTAACTTTTACTTCTTATTGCTATATATATATATCTGTGTTGCACGTGTTAATTACTTTCCTGGTGTCTGCATCTACCTATTGATATTTTCCCTATTGATCCATAGTTTGTTATTGCTTCTGGTGTTCCATTTTTTTTTTGTAACATGGTCTTTCCAGTTCTTTGATAGCCATAATCTTTTAGTTGAAATTTCTAGTTCGTGACTGATAGCTGTGTTGCGTGTTCCGTGTGACAGTCTATAGCTTGCTCCTGCTTTTAAAAACCGCATCTTTTCGTCTTGTATTCTGCGTTCATTTCGAGCTGTTATTATCCGCATCTCGCCGCCATACCATATTTATGGTACTGCCATTGTTTTATAGAGCTCTGTTGGGATTTCGGATTTCTTTCCCCATCTTTTATGCAGCGTTATGTATACGCTCCATTTCATTTCATTGGATCGTTCTAGTTTCTTCGCCATGTTCATTTGTTTGTGAAGGAGATGATGTTTCTTAAGAAGCAGAACTCTTTCATTGTCTCTATTTTCTGACGTTCAATGAAATTTGATTTTCAAATCCATAAAGAAGTATACATTAGCTAAATTTATAATCGCGGCAAACTGTCACTTGTAAAGAAGAAGAAGAAGAAGAAAGAAGACTGACATTCTGCAATGGTGTAAAAAGTTAAAAGTCAAACAAGTGACTTATCGACGTAGGATTTCTAGCGATTAAGTAATTTTTTTTAAACGGTGAGTGGATTGAATAGAAAGTATCTGGGATTGTTAAACTCAAGACAGGATTGAGATAAGAAGTACGGATGGTTATTTTGTGAATAATTAAGCAGATGAAAATGTGTTTGTGTTCTAGTCGGCCGTCCAAGTCTCCACTATTTGTTGTGTTAAGTCTTCAGCACTGATCCACGACAATAGTCACCTGCCTCCTGTCCGTGCTTCGCCAGCAGCAGTCCAGTTATTTGTATGTACTTCCATTGACGACAGGGAAAGATAGTCCCTGACGACAGGGAAAGATAGTTAACAAATATAGTTACTGCTGAATTGCGACATAGTTATCACAAAGAAGGAAGCTTTGATTTTAGCGTCCTGTCGACGTCCTACTCATGGCAGTACCTCATCTGGATAATCATGGCAAAGGAAAGGGTTCGTAGTCATTCTAAAGGGACAGCTCCTCAAATTACCGAAATCAAAAGTGTGAATGTACAAAACAAGATTCCAACTTACCTGCTACCTTACACATTGATTCTGGTTTGGATGGATTGCTCAGTGCAAAGCAAGACGAAGGCTTGAGAGTAACGTATGAAGAGACGTTGTCGTAATTAAGAGGGATTCCAGCGGCCCTTGTGAGGCGCATGACGTTCTGTGTTGGTGAGTTTGTAGAAAGTCCACGTTAAGTAGGACGGCGAGGAAAGCTAAGCCCGTGGTGGCACACCTGCTCATTCGGTGTGAGGCTCAGCGCTCGCTCGCTGCTCTTCGCGTGGTGGCTTTCGCGCGCGGAAATTTGACTGTTTCCAGAGATGACCATCTTTACGACTTGTTCTCACCTGGTCCCAATTAGTGTGACAGGATGCTGTTAGCAACGGTGGGCGGATACTGGATTTTCCGAAGAAATTCCCCTGTGCTGCACCGCCTGGTGGAAAGTGGGGTAACAGTTGGTAGGCAATTGCTCCGCATACCCATGTGTCAGGACATTGCACTGGAGATATATTTTTTCGGGTCATTAATCTTGCTCTTGCTCTTCATCTCAGAGTGTCACTTGCACACAACTCCCTCATTTATTTGTCGGATAAAATGCAATATTCGTCCTCGCCTAAAGTTTTTGCCCTCTACGGCCTTCCAGTACCATGGATGTTATTTATTGTCTTAACACACGTTTTATTATCATGTCTCTTCTTCTCGTAAGTGTTTTCCATATGTTCCGCTCCTCGCCGGTACTGCGGAGAACCTCGTCATTTCTTATCAGTCCACCTAATTTGTATAGCACCACATTTCAAAAACTTTGATTCTCTTTTGTTGCGGTTTTCCCCAGAGACCATCATTCGCTGCCTTACCATGCTGCATTACTTTTTCAGAAATTCCTTCCCCAAATTATGACTGATGTCCGATTAGCACAATTCCTTCACTTCGTCTGCCTCAATTTTTATGTCAAATTTATCGCAAATCTCGTTTTTGCTACGTCCATTCCTCTTTCTTTGATTTACTGTCAATCCATATTCTGTAACCAATAGTGTGTTCGTTCCATTCAACAAGCAATTCTTCCTCACTTTCACTGCGGATAGCAATATCATCAGTGAATATCACTGATATCCTTCCGCCCTGAATTTTGATGCTACTCTTTATTTTATGTATGCCATTACCACAAGTGATTTAAACACCGACTTTGCGATAACTTTGTCAGATATAGGAGGATATGCTGCCATATAGTGTTTCACGTAAAGGGATGACGCCATGTACGTAGTTACCTACGCGATCAGGCCCATAGGAGTTCTCGACATCACAATTAAGGCTGTCCATCTGTTTCTGCCTTCTGCTGTCTGTCTCCAGTTCTAGACTTCTAGCTGCAGCTAGTCTTATCATACTTCATCCATACATCTGTTCATCGGTCTTTACGCAGGTCTGCTGCCTGATGGAATACACTCCAGTGCGGTTTGGACCATCTCGTTTCACCCATTCGCACTACATGTCCAACTCATTGGGGTCTTTTCATCGCCTTTTTTTTTTCATCGCCCCAAGGATGTTAGGGTACTTCTAGAGCTCTGCCAGTTTTGTACTGTGGCACCTTCTCCATTGTCCAGTTGCTGGATCACAGACTGGTCCCTATATTACCCTGACGGTCTTTTTCTCAAATATAAGCAGTCGGTTAAGTCTAGTTTTCGAGTGCTCCAAGTTGGACAGTCATTTAATACCACTGTCATAGTTAAAGTCTTACATAGGCTTAGTATTAGTTGCTGAG